>NW_001884571.1:180401-213654 GCF_000146915.1 Parastagonospora nodorum SN15 | reverse complement strand
TCGTCACCGCGCGTGAGATTTTCAATTCGCGTAGAATAAATATGAGCTGACAAACTCTGCGCAACTGACATATTCGTCTCATTCCAAGAGTTCAATGATCACCGCATCATCGCACTGACACTTTTTCTATCGGCCCCATGATGGGACAATGGCGTAGAAAATATACCTTGAGGAAGTTCCCATCTCAATTCTTCGATTGCCATGATACCGCCCACGAAGATCGACAAGATGGAAACCCAACCCACCCATGCAGCTATGCAAAGTCAAGCGCAATCTAATTTTCCAACCGATGATCCGGCGTACTGGGCCTACTCCTCTCCCTCCCCGTAAACGCAATATTCTCCCTCAACGCCACATACTCGCTATCCGCATACCCCAGCGCCTCGCGAATCTGCGTTGAATGCAGCCCCATGATCCTCCTGATCTCGACCGCCGAGTAATTCACCACCGCGCGGCCAATCTCCATCGGCGCCGGGTTGTGCAATTCATACGGCCTGGGCCCTTCTTCGCGGGCATATGAAGATGACGAGTGCGGCAATGGGTGACGCATGGGAATCGGGGCGTGCACGCCGTGGGAAGACGCGGCGGGTGTGGTGGGAAGGCTTTTTGGTGAAGATTTGGGGAGCCGCTTGACGACGACGATGCGCACGGCTTCTTGTTGGGCGAAGTGGCCGTCGACGTCGACGATGCCGACGGGGAGGAGGCCGGCTTTGTCGTTCAGTGCGTTCCACGCGCCTTGGTCGATGTAGATTGTGCCGTGGGGCGCGAGGCCGTGTAGGATCCAGAAGTAGCGGTCGCGGATGGGGTGGGAGATTGGGAGGAAGCGGGTGTGGAGGGGGACGGTGTCGGAGTCTGCATGTAGTGATGGGGAGAGGGGGGCTTGGTCGAGGGAGCTGGTCGATGCAGAGAGGTCGTGGTTTGAGTTGTGGAGGTTTAGAGCTGCGGTTTGGGCGAGTGGGACGCCGTCGTTGTGGTCTTGAAGGTTGCTGGTGGAATTGCGACTGGACATGCCTTTCTTCCGCTCTTGCTCTGCGTGTCTCATGATGGCGCCGATATTCCCTGGCTTGCTGCTCTTTGTTATGATGGTTGTTACACCTGCACTCGTCGCCAATCGCGCTGCCACGATCTTGGTGCTCATGCCGCCTGTCCCCAAGGAGCTCCCTGCTGAGCTCACGTCCGCTGCCAACTCAGCGATGTCTTCCACGACCTCGATAGCCTTTGCATCTGGATTGCTTCTAGGGTTCTTGTCATACAGGCAATCGACGTCCGTCATTAAGAACAGATAGTCGGCCTGTACCATTCCCGCCGTGATTGCACTCAGCGTATCGTTGTCTCCGAATTTGATCTCCGTGACCGCCAATGTGTCGTTCTCATTCACAATCGGTATAACGCCCATGCTTAGCAGTTCAATAAACGTGTTCTGTGCATTTTGATACTGCGTCCGGTCTGCAATGTCATTTCTTGTAAGCAGCACCTGCGCAATCGGCTGGTTCAAGTTGCCAAACAATTGATCCCACAGCGACATCAGCCGACATTGCCCAATCGCAGCAAGCGCCTGTACCTGGGGAAGATGTTTCGGTCGTCGCGGTAGGTTCATGCGCCTGAGACCCACGCCAATGGCGCCCGACGAGACAATGACGACGCGGTGGCCATCAGCGTGCAGTTTACATGCTGTTTCGACGATGAGGGAGAGGATGGAGAGGAGGGGCTGGTGCGTTTTTTCGTCGACTATGGAAGAGGTTCCTGCGCGTGTTGGTAAGTTGTTCTCGTTCTGCCAGCTGTGCCATGTACATTTGAGTAGTTACCGAGTTTGATGACGACGGTGAGCTGGCCGGGCAGCTTTCGCATGTGAACGGCCATGGTCGCGGGATTGCCTTCTACACAAGAGGTAAAGAAGGAGCGAGCGAGCGCAATTGCTCAAGATCCAGATGTTTCTTATGTTCTTTATATAACGCAATGCATGACTCTTTCAAGCCCAAGATTCCGAGCTCGCTCCCCTCCGCAATAAAGAGCTGCCAGTTAGTACACCGCTAGTGCCCGCCCTCCGATTGGCTCCCGCATTCGACATTCGTACCAAACCCAACTTTTTGCGACGCGGAACATTAACGCGCCCTACGAAGTACCATCTCGACATCCAGCACCATGGCGTCCTCTCCAAGTAACCCCGAAACCGCACCCGACGGCGCCTCCCTCGCCGCCATGACAACCGACCAGCCCAAAAAGATCGACCCAGTATACTACAACTGGTCCAGCACCTTCTCCATCCTCCTCAGCCGCATGACGGGCTCGCGCGACGTCCCTCTCGAGGAGAAATACTTCACCGAAATGGACGCCTTAAAAGCCGACACGATATGTCAACGCTGCGACTCGAACCGCGACTACCTGCTGCAATACTCGCCCATCGTGCGCTTCCTCAAAGACGAGGTGGAAAAGCTCGGCGGCGACTTGAACAAGGACAATATCCTGTGTCGCATGTGCACCAACTCGCAATCAGGCGGATTCAGTCTCGACCACGGCATCTTGCTGTGCGCGAATAAGTTTCGGAATAGAGGGCATCAGGAAGATACCATGGCGCATGAGATGGTGCATGCGTGGGACCATTTGAAGTTCAAGGTCGAAAATGATAATCTAAGGCATCAGGCTTGTTTGGAGATTCGGGCGTCCACGCTCAGTGGCGAGTGCAGGTTTTCAAGAGAGTTCTTTACGAAGAATCAGTGGAGTGTGACGGAGCAATTGCAGCGGTGTGTGCGCCGGCGAGCGACGCTGAGTATGATGGCAAGGCCGGGTGTTAGGGATGAGAAGCATGCGGGCGAGATTGTGAATCAGGTGTGGGAAGGGTAAGATGTGATGTGTGCATGACGATGAGAGAGATGCTGACGTTTTTCTAGATGCTTCCGAGACACAAGACCGTTTGACGAAATATATCGGTGAGCCTGCGGGTATGCAAGTCTTGTATGATAGCGTGTCGAAGACGGACGTGTACATGACGGTTCACGACGATGCATAGCGATGGCGTTTGGGATATATCATTCTTCACTCTTGCGCAAACGTTTGGGGTGAAGTTGAAATTCGTTGCATTTGCTTCATAATCAAGAATGCTCGCATGTCGTATGCCAAATCGCCGCGAGATGTGCGTGCCTAGTACCCCAAATAACTCCAAGTGTGGTCATCACACCGTTTAAAACGCCTTGTTCGCCGTCGTACATTGCATAGATCCATGCCCAAACGTCGTCATCAAAATGCAGAACTAGTAGGTCTCGTCGTCGTCGTCTGAGGTCGAGCGGCTGCCGACTTGGACACGGCTGCCTTTGCAGTGCTTGACGATCCACGGGTGTCGCTCTACTTCCTCGAGCGCAATTCGCTTCTCGGGGTCAAGGACTAGTAACTGTTATTTGTTAGCATGAGTTTCCAGTGCAGTATGATGATAGAACTTACCCTCTTGATAAGATCCTTTGCCTCTGAGCTAATAAAGCTAGGCACTGTGTACTCTCCCCGTGCAATCTTTCTTTGAGTCATCACTTGCGTGTCCTCGAAAGGTGCCTCGCCAACCAAAAACTCATATGTCAACACGCCCAAACTCCACAGGTCGACCTTCTCGCTGTAGAAGTTGTCCTTGCCGCCGCCCCTCAGCATCTCCGGGGGCAAGTAGTCGAGAGTTCCGCACATGGTGTTGCGACGGTTGTTGGGTGCGTGAACAGACCAACCAAAATCGCTGATTTTGATTTCGCCGTGGACGCCGACGAGGATGTTCTCGGGCTTGATGTCTCGGTGCATGACGTGCTTCTTGTGGAGATACTTGAGCGCTGCGGCCATCTGGGCGATGTATTGTGCGGCCTTCCATTCGGGGAAGCGTTGCTCCTTGCGGAGGTGCTTGTAGAGTTCTCCTTGGCCGGCAAACTCGAGGATCAAGAAGACACGCTTTGCATCGTGGAAGTGCCCGAAGAGGCGAAGAATGTTGGGATGGGCCAAGTGTGATTGGATCTCGATTTCTCGTCGCACCTGCTTCTCGACCTTGCCTTGTTGAAGTTCGGATTTGTGGAGCACTTTGAGTGCGCAGACGAAGCCTGATGACTTCTCTTTGGCAAGATATACACGACCAAATTTGCCCTTTCCGAGAGGCTTGCCGATATCAAACATGCCGAGGTGCCATGCTTTCGGTGTTGACGGGTTGACGTAGAGGGCCGTCTCGGTAAGGGTGCGGCGATGCGATGGGTTGACCTCCGACGGGCGGGTGGTAGACGACGTGATGGTAACTTTGGAGATGTTCGCAGCATTCTTGCTGGCATTCTGGGTTGCAAGCTTCTGTAATGGTATTTGATGGGGCAGCTTCATGCGGTTTGCTGCTGTGTTCGAGGATGATAGGCCGGATAATGATGCAGCGTTTGCTAGTGAAGCCTTTGCGGCATTAGCTACTGATGCAGTCGCACGCCTGAGTACTGTTCACCTTCGTCTTGTGGTAAGAGGTGGTGGAAGAAGTGATTTGCTCATCGTTCTCGTCGGTGACGGTGATGCGTTCGAAGGCAGCTTCAAGGTTGGCGACCTCCATTGTGCTAAATGCTCAAGCGATTAACGAAAGAATTGGGTGAAAGCGAAAAGCTGCAAACAGAGGCTAAAGTCGAAACCTGTCGATGTCCTGCGTCTGTCTGACCAGGTGGGAGGTGGTAAAGGCAGTTCGGTTCGGGCCAGGGTTGATGCAAACAAGCGCGGTTGCTATAGCAAAACGACCCCAAGACATCGGCGTTCCATGTTGCCGATCCCACCCCACACGTGCACCCGCCCCGCGCTAACCACCGCGAGAGCTCTCTGATGATGGAATTTAAGAAATAGTTTCTGTCAGAAAAGTACAATCCTGCAAGTTCTCCCTCCAGGATTCGAACGCAATGGCGACTCTGAATGGCGCGCCGGCCGATACGGTTGCCCCAGGGCACGCCGACACCTCCATCACCAAAGGCAGCTTCAAGATCACCACGCGCAAGCTTCCGATTCTCAAAGCTGGCCCCATAGAGGACATGACGAAGAAGCTCGGCATCACCCCGCCCGAGATGATATTCGGCGACAACCTCACACGCATCGAGCATTCGAGTGGCTGGTTCATCGAGTTCAATGCCTTTGACGCGCTGGACCGCGTGGACAAGACTGGCGACAAGATGTTCAAGGTCTCATATTCGAAAGAGTGGCAGCAGAACAGACAGAAACAGTTTGAGGACATCAAAGAGGTTGTCAAGCCATTCGACTGGTCGTACAGCACAGACTACAAAGGCACGACGCCCGAAACACCACCCTTCCAGCCCTCAGAAAGCCCAATACCACTCGAACTGCTCAAGCGACCAGACCCCATACACTTCTTCGATGAGGTCATGTTATACGAGGATGAGCTTGCGGACAACGGCATTGCGATGCTGTCATGCAAGATCCGGGTCATGCCGGCGCGACTGCTTCTGCTGGTGCGCTTCTTCATGCGACTGGACGATGTGGTGTTCAGGATTCGCGACACCCGAGTGTACGTCGAATTTGGGTCAGACGAAGTCATAAGAGAATACACTGCCCGAGAAGCACCCTATGAAGAAGTGCGAAAGAAGCTTGCGGCCACTGGGAGGAAGGAGGATGTCCTCGCCATCATGCGCGACCCCAACCGTTTGTCAGAGCACATCCCAATCATGGAGAAGAGTCTAGAGGGTTTGAAGCTGCGATGAGAACAGAATGTCTACAAGCAAGAAAGTAGCAAGGAAGAATGCCTGGCATAGCCTAGCTGAAGTCGTGGCCAAAACCTGGTTGTGTGCAAGTGTAGTCGGAAATGCAGCAGTATTTGCGCCATATGCGCAAGCTGACCGCGATGCATCGCGCCCGGTGCACCTTCACGGCACTTGGCGGGATGAGATGTGGCTGCAGTGAAAGCCTCTCGGCAGTGACCCACACCGCCTCGGATCACAGCCGAGCTGCAAAGTCGATGAGTGTCACGGCGGGTGGGATCGCAAAACGAATCTCACGATCAGCCTAGTATATATACCAACCTGCTGAAAGCCATATGGACTTGGCGCAGGTTTAGCTTGCACTCGAATCATAAAGTCAATAGCTTCATCCACAAGTGTGTGTTTCCTGAATCGATATGAATTGCTCTCAACGCTCACCGGCTACTTCTCAACATCCGATGCGGTCTTGCTCGATTTCTGTTGAGATACAGGCTGCGCCCCTCCTACACTCGTCCGGCTGTCAGACTTCGGCTACTCGGAACCTTGGAAGTTGTGGATGTCCGATGCACGTTTTAAGCTTCGCACGAGTCGTGGCCGAAGTTCGTCCAGTTTGTGCAGTTCGTCCATGGCAGATGGTCGGCCCTGTCAGAAGCTTGTACCATGTCGCCGGGACGAAGTAACCGCACCCGTGATGAGCTGCACTGGCAATCCCCAGGGTTGTGATAGGCTGTCAACCACGGCACAATTCACAACCTCCTTGGTGTACAAACATCGCCAACTCATCGGCTTGCCTTGACTTGTAATTTCGATGCTGTTCAGGCCTGATGTGTTGAGTTCCACACTAGCAGCGCGTTGGCAGCTTGTTTCTGGTCCCTCAAACGTGGAGTTTGTCGCGGACCATCCGGGTGATAGTTGCGTCATAATTGTGTTTCTTTCTGTTGTTGTGCTTGGCCGACGAAACCACGCGTCTAGCGCTGAGTCTGGATCGACACAAGTGCGAATAAGCGTGCGCCTGGCAAGGCTAAGCCTCAATTACGCTGTGTGATTCGCATGGGAGATCTTCATCTTCGATTTCGTCCGCATTCGGTCGTGAGCTAAAAGCGGACGCCGAGATGATCCGCGATCCGGAAGCGTATGATGACGTTCAACCATGCCTCAGGGTCATGGTGTATAGATATTGCTAAAACAATGGGTGCTCTAAGGCTTTGTTGTTACAGACGTTGTGGTTCACTTTCAGGACGCTCCTACAGCTGCAATGGCTGGGCTACTCTCCAACACAGACCACACCGCTGAGAGCACGTCACAAAGCCACCAGACTTCCTCAAACACAGCGAATGAATTCACACAATCGAGCACATCTGGACAACAAACACACACAACCACTACGATATCCAACCATGCTCACTCAGACGGGATTTATCGAACATCTTCCGGGCGGGAGACATATTACCCAGACGGTCACGAAACACGAGCGGACGACAATCGTATAGGCCTCCACTGCGAACACGATGAGCATCAGGAAACCCCGGCGCCCGTGGTCAAGCGCTCGTCATATGGTCTCTTTCCTTCAACAGCAGATTACAGTGTACAGCAAGCTTCCGGGAGTCATGATGTCCGCGGCGCTGGCTTGTTCTCTGGCACCAATGCGCAAGAGCGCGAACAAGAAGTACCTCTTGAGAAAGTTGAGTCCTCCAGTTCTAGCGATTCATCCACCCGACATGGTTCCAATGGCGAAGCCAAGCCAAAGCAGAAAGATTCTCGGTCGTCAAGTGACGAACTACATGGCGCCATGCTCTCACGCAAGAACACACGCGCCGAGATTGACGATGAAGGCCGGCGAGAACTTCAGCGCATTTTCACAACTCAGTCACAGAAGATGGGACGGCAGATGAGCATCGCAGACCCGAATGATGCGACTGTAGACCCGTCTAGTGACTCCTTCGACCTCGCAAGATTCCTGAAGATGTTCCGTAAGTATACGATCTTGTCGCTATCGTACGTCTCCTAACAAAATTTTCACAGGTCACAACCTTGAAGGCGAAGGCATTGAGATGAAGAAACTGTCCGTTGTGTACAAGAACCTCAACGTCTTTGGATCTGGACGAGCACTTCAACTCCAAAAAACTGTCGGTGACATTCCTATGGCTCCCTTCCGTGCTGGAGAGTACTTTGGCAGATCAGAGCGCAAACAGATTCTTCACAACTTTGACGGTATCATCAAGGCTGGCGAGCTCTGCGTGGTTCTCGGACGTCCCGGAAGTGGCTGCAGTACACTCCTGAAGTCATTGACTGGCGAGCTCCATGGCTTAGACACTGACGACTCGACCATCCACTACAACGGCATTTTGCAAGGCAAAATGAGGAAGGAGTTCAAAGGTGAAACAGTCTACAACCAGGAAGTCGACAAGCACTTTCCCCATTTGACCGTCGGCCAAACACTCGAGCACGCTGCTGCCCTCCGGTGTCCTTCCAACCGACCTGCAGGCCAATCGCGCGAGGAGTTCTCCAAGTTCCTCACCAGTGTGGTCATGGCCGTTCTCGGCTTGAGTCATACTTATAATACCAAGGTTGGAGACGATTTCGTACGCGGTGTATCTGGTGGTGAGCGCAAGCGTGTCTCGGTCGCCGAGATGATGTTAGCTGGTGCGCCGTTCGCATCATGGGACAACTCTACTCGTGGTCTGGACTCTGCGACTGCGTTAAAGTTCGTCAAGTCGCTCAGGATGGGATCGGATTTTACCGAAGGCGCCGCAGCCGTTGCCATCTACCAAGCTAGTCAGAGCGTGTACGACCAGTTCGACAAAGCCGCGGTTCTCTATGAAGGTCGTCAGATCTACTTTGGTCCCGCAGATATGGCGAAAGGCTACTTCGAGCGTCAAGGCTGGTACTGCCCGCCCAGGCAAACGACCGGAGACTTCCTTACAGCCGTCACCAACCCCTCTGAGCGCCAGGCGAAGAAGGGTATGGAGAACAAGGTCCCACGCACTCCAGAGGATTTCGAAAAGTACTGGCGCGACTCACAAGAGTACAAGAACCTACTCGAGGAGATCAAAGACTTTGAGGAGGAGTATCCTGTCAACGAACACTCAAATCTTCAAGAGTTGCGCAGCAAGAAACAGTTCATTCAGGCTAAGCACGCTCGGCCCAAGTCCCCATACCTCGTCAGCGTTCCAATGCAGGTCAAGCTTAATACCCGTCGCGCATATCAGCGTATCTGGGGTGATGTCGCATCTACTGCTACTCAAGCCGGTCTCAATATCATCATAGCTCTTATCGTCGGTTCCATCTACTACGGCCACTCCCAAGGATCATCATCGTTCCAAGGTCGAGGCGCCGTTTTGTTCTTGGCCATTCTGTTCAATGCTCTCACCTCTATCGGTGAAATCAGCGGATTATACGCGCAAAGGCCTGTCGTCGAAAAGCACAACTCATACGCATTCTATCATCCAGCTACGGAAGCTATAGCGGGTATTGTTGCCGACATACCTGTCAAGTTTGTGCAAGCTGTGGTCTTTAACATCATATTATACTTCCTTGCACAGTTGCGATACACAGCCGGTCAATTCTTCTTGTTTTTCATCGTAACCTACATGGCCACCTTCGTCATGGCAGCCATCTTCCGAACAACGGCAGCTGTCACAAAGACAGCATCGCAAGCCATGGCTGGAGCTGGTGTCCTCGTCCTCGTTCTCGTCATCTATACCGGCTTCGTCATTCGAATTCCTGAAATGCCTGTCTACTTTGGCTGGATCCGCTGGATCAATCCCATCTTCTACGCTTTTGAGATTTTGCTTGCGAATGAGTTCCACGGAGTCAACTTCCCCTGCGATCAGTTCATTCCCATGGGTCCCGGCTACAATCTCAACGGCAACTCATTCATCTGCAATACTCAAGGTGCAGTCGCTGGCCAGACTTTTGTCTCTGGTGACGACTTCATCCAGGTATCGTACCGATACTCTTGGTCTCATGTATGGAGGAACTTCGGTATTCTTTGGGGGTTCCTCATTTTCTTCATGGTCACCTACTTCATTGCCGTCGAACTCAACTCGTCCACCACCGACACCGCTGAGCAGCTCGTCTTCCAGCGCGGCCACGTTCCAGCCTATCTACAAAAGGATGGCAAGAATAAGTCCGATGAGGAATCAAAGGGCGCTGCTAAGCCAGATGACTCAGCCGGTGCTGGTGACGTCAGTGCTATCGAGGAACAGAAGGGTATCTTTACCTGGCGCGATGTGGTCTACGATATCGAGATCAAGGGTGAGCCACGTCGATTGTTGGACCATGTATCCGGATTTGTGAAACCTGGCTCCATGACTGCACTCATGGGTGTATCCGGTGCTGGTAAAACTACGCTATTGGATGCGCTTGCGCAGCGAACTACTATGGGTGTCATCACGGGCGACATGTTGGTGAACGGAAAGCCTCTGGATCCTGCTTTCCAGAGGTCCACTGGATACGTTCAGCAACAGTAAGTTATCACGCTACCGATACTTGATTATGTACTGACCATTGTAGGGATCTGCATCTTGAAACTGCCACCGTGCGCGAGTCTCTCCAGTTCTCCGCTATGCTTCGCCAGCCAAAGTCCGTCAGCAAGAAGGAGAAATACGACTATGTCGAGGAGGTCATTAAGATGTTGAACATGGCTGACTTCGCTAACGCGGTTGTTGGGTGTACCAGGCGAGGGTCTGAACGTCGAGCAACGTAAGCTCTTGACCATCGGTGTCGAACTGGCTGCGAAGCCAAAGTTGCTCCTCTTCCTTGACGAGCCGACCTCGGGTCTGGACAAGCCAGAGTTCGTGGTCTATCATCTCTTTCCTCAAGAAGCTCTCATCTGCCGGTCAAGCTATTCTGTGCACTATCCATCAGCCCAGCGCGATCCTCTTCCAGGAGTTCGACAGACTTCTCTTCCTCGCGAAGGGAGGTAAGACGGTCTACTTCGGAGAGATCGGCGAGAACTCCGAGACTCTTCTGCACTACTTTGAGAACCAAGGAGCACGGAAGTGCGGCAAGGATGAGAACCCGGCTGAGTACATGCTCGAGATTGTCAACAACGGCAAGAACGATCAGGGCGAAGAGTGGTTTGATGTCTGGAAGAACAGCGACAACGCGCAAGAAGTCCAGAAACAAATCGAAGACTTGCACAAGGAGCGTCAGAACGATAACCTCGATATCGCAAAGGAAACTGGTGGCGGTGCATACGCCATGCCAATTACGACACAGATTTGGGAATGCACATACCGTGTCTTCCAGCAATACTGGAGAATGCCCAGCTACGTACTCGCCAAATTTGGTCTCTGTGCTATTGCCTCGCTCTTCATCGGCTTCTCCTTCTTCTCCGCCGACTCGACGCAAGCAGGCATGCAAACCATCATCTTCTCCGTATTCATGATGACGACCATTTTCTCCTCTCTGGTACAGCAGATCCAGCCCTTGTTCATCACCCAGCGCTCCCTCTATGAATCCCGCGAGCGCCCCAGCAAAGCCTATTCTTGGGTGGCATTCATGGTCGCCAACATCGTCGTCGAAATCCCCTACGGCATCTTCGCCGGCATCCTCTCCTTCGCCTGCTTCTACTACCCCGTCGTCGGCGCCTCCCAGTCCAGCGAACGACAAGGTCTCGTCCTCCTCTTCATGATGCAACTCCTTATCTACACCTCCACATTTGCATCCATGACCATCGCTGCGCTGCCCAACGCCGAAACCGCTGCCGGCCTCGTCTCCCTGCTCACCCTCATGAGTATCCTGTTCAATGGCGTACTCCAGCCTCCTTCCCAACTCCCCGGCTTCTGGCTCTTCATGTACCGCGTCAGCCCGTTCACCTACTGGATCGGCGGCCTCGTAGCTACCATGCTAGCCGGGCGCCCAGTGTTCTGCTCCGACCGCGAGATCTCCGTCTTCGACCCGCCCTCGGGCCAAACGTGCGGCGCATACCTCCAATCCTACGCGTCTCTCGCCGGCGGCACTATCCAAAACCCCAGTGCGACGGCCAACTGCGAGTACTGCAGCCTCTCCAACAGCGACCAATTCCTCGCATCCGTGTCGATTTCTTACAGCCAGAGGTGGCGCAATTTTGGCATTTTGTTCGCGTTCATCGCGTTTAATATTTTCTTGGCGGTGCTCACGTATTGGCTCTTTAGGGTCGCGAATTTGAAGAATCTGACAGGGAGATTTCATAAGACGAAGAAGGGTGCGAAGGCGAAGGGCGCGGCAGAGAAGGCGGGCAATGGGGTCGCGGATGTTGCTGCGCAGGGAGCGCATCCCGGGGCGAGGAGTGGGGAGAAGGATGCGTGAGGTGAAGATGGGGAGGAAAAGTTAGTATTTCATTGTTTTGAGATCTGTTCTTAGCGGGTGTTTGAGCGACTTCAAGAGTGGTAGTTTAATGCATAATTTCCATCTGATAAAATCAGTTCTGTCCTATATAATAACAGCGAGGCGCAAAGAAGATTTGATGAGATTGTGATAAAACTATACAATCAACTCAGAGCAAAGATTCACAGTGTTGTGAATTGGTACCCTCTTGACAGTACCATAAGAAACAGAATCCCAGACAATAAACCAGAATGTAAGAAGTAATTGTTCTTCTTCGACTACTTCAGGAGCCTAGTCCAAAGTGGAAACAGAATTCTGGTCTTAGAGCGCAATAAGATTCATAATATCCAAGTGTGGGATGACTTTGAATTGCGACTCGTGAAATGAATGTCGTCACTTGTTATACGAGGAAGGACAGCATCAGCGATGACTTTGCACACGCTATGTATGATTTTGCATAAGGAAAGATTCGAAAAACCAGAGGGAACTATTCAACCTATAATCGGTGTGAAAGAAGGACTTCAATGTGTATTATTGTTAGTGATGAGAATCAGTGAGTCTTGCCTACAAACCCCAAAACTCAATTTCTGGTTGGTCAACCAAGTGTGCAAAGAAAACACGCGTGAGAATCAACACCATCCCTGACCCGGGCCTTCTCTGATTTGCCGGTGAAATGTCTTTGGAGATAGAACATCAAGGCTAGATGCAAAGAAGTTACGAGGATGCAGATTACCGATCATGTGTGGAAGCCCGTGCAGCATGTCCTAGGACCTGTCGATCTGGATCCTTACAGCACGACTTGACCAACATGAGCATCGAATTTGTTGATCGGCGTCTCCGCGCACTTCTAAATATCTCGGTCCAATGAGCAATTCTACATCACCAGCAGCGATACATTCGTGCGTTTAGCGCTGGCGCTGTGCCCCATCCCGGATGGTTCTACATGGAATTCAGCAGGCAGATATTCCTGGTATGCTTTTCTGGTCTGTTTCGCGAGGCTGGACTCAATTCGCTTTGCGCTACGGCCTCGCGCACGGATGTAGATCCTCACTCCTCCCGCTAGCCAACATCTAGATGCCACACGAGTGTGATTGCCGGAGCTAACGAGTCTCGAAGCGGGGCAGGTCTCCTTATCTGTACTCGTTTGTGATGTGGCGCAAGTCCTGTCTTCCCATACGTGTAGAAGACAGCTGAGAAAGAGGTGGTGAAAATGCAAATCTTCAGCCTCACCATGGCGGTGAATATCACAACAGCAGCGTGGCAAAAACTGGATGTATAAAGCATGAGGGAGCTTCTGGGCGTGAAGAATATCTTCATCACATCTCTTTTGTGTCTCAATCGAAGTCGAGAAACATGGTTGCGTTCAAACTTTTGCTCGCTGCTACAGTCAGCGGAATTGTCACTGCGTGGCCTGAACCCACTGCCGTTGCAAATCTCGACAATCGTGCCATCGACTGCTCCAAATTGACAGGATGCCTCGGCGTACTGAAGAAGATTGGCCCACCAGCAAGCACTTTCTGCCGGTCGTACCTAAAAGTTCCGGGAACGAAAACATCGACCACGACAATCACACCCATTGCCATGTAAGAACAACCCACGATTCCCATAACTAGCGGCAGCTAATAAAGGCAGAACAAGCACAACTTCCACGACTACTGTAACAGTCACTAGCTCGGTATGCGGCGGCGGTTTGCAAAAGCGAGGAGAGAGCCACGACCTTGAGAACCCGAGTGTGGAAGACATCGAGAAACGCACCAACGTCCTTCCTCTTCTCGCCGCTTTTGCTGCTGCGAAGATCTCAGAGGGATGTAGTTGTCTCAATCTGAAGCCCACAGCTACACAGCTCGCCACGTTCACTGCTCCTGCAACGGTACTTTTCATCTCGCGCTAACGCTCTCCACAAGCTAACACTTTTCAGACGGTGAATGTAGTTGCAACCACGACCAGCTGTGTCGTGGCTCAACCTCCTCCACCTGTATGCAAGAATAGCGGCTTGCAAGCTTCCTGCAGTCAAGGCAGTGAATGCTGTACTGGTCGCTGCGGGACTGAATTCGGCTCTTCTACGTGTTGCAACGCCTCTAACACCCCATGTGACTTGGGAGACCCTGGTTCATGCTGCAGTGGGATCTGCTATGGGCCTCAAAATGGCGTTCCAGCCCATTGTGGTTAAATGGACGATCCTGATAATCGCTTACGATTTGGTCTAGAATATGGAAGAAAATTGATTCCTCTTGAGCCCATGATACTCCACTGGTGCTAAAGAACATACGTGTGCCTCAATTCATCTTTGATAGACCGGATGAGAAGAGATTCGAGTCGAGTGAGACTCGGTGACTTTTAATGGTTTGGTCGGCTGTACGCTATCATACTTTGAGCACTCGAAGAAGTGTCTTTTCGGAAGACTTCGACGCTACTAGAGAGGTCCCAAAGACTCTCAATTCCTCCTAGGGCTGCCACCACTATCATCATCTTCGGGAAAATCACCCCCGCCAGAATCATCGTCTTGGGCCGGCGATGCCAACTGACTGTCGTCTCTTCTGTCATCATTCCTCTCATCATTCCTGTCACTGCGTGATGGCGGACAACTCTCCGTCACTTGGCCATACCGGTCGTAATTCTTGATAGGTCCGCAGCAAACCGGTCTACCACGCTCGTTAAAAAGCGGCGTCGGTCTTGCCCCATTGTACTGTCGGTCGCAAGCATCAGCCGCCCTACTAGCAACCTGAGGATCGATCCCATAGGAGTTGCGAGAATCTCGATCGTCGGGGTACCTGTCGCGATCATTCGGAGATTGGTCACGATTGTCACTGCATTGATTCGCGTTCAACATGACCCAGTAGTGTATGTCTCTATGGTAGGTTCTGGTGTGCATCATGTTAGCCATAGCTCGTGGCTGGATTCAGTGGTGAGGTGCTCACAATTTTCCGCTCGGTGGCGTGCCTCTGAAGAGCAGGCATTTGCCAGGGTTTCTGGCTCCTTGCCCATGGACATCGCATGCAACGCACTGATTATTCCGACCACATGCTTCTGCGCATTTCTTCAGCGATGCTGAAGGAAATTCTTCCGCTACGCCCACGTTCAGAGTGGTTGCACTGTTGCAGTGAAGCTCGAAACATTTGCCGCCACTGAGTTAGGTGTTAGTGAAGAGAGTCATAGATCATTGGGAATTCAACTGACGTGGAGTAGGTGACGCCGTTGTCGGCTGGACAAATGTACTCTGTATCTCTGGCATATCCTGTTGGAGATGCGCCAAATCCTGCAGCCGCTGTTCCTACTTCTATTTCTCCCAAAGGCGCGTCTGAGTAGATTGTATCCTCTCTCGCGAAATTACCAGTGGCAGTAGCCCCTGGAATCGTTGTAACGGATGCAGGCCCTCGCCTGATCAATCCCTCCGTCGGTAAAGCTCTGGTGATATCGGTAGGCAGAGCGACGGTGCCCGTGCCAGCATTGTTGTAGTTGCCAGCCTGAACGGCTGGCGTTCCCTGTCCATAGCCATCGCTATCAGGAGCGTTGCCAGATCCAAGCTGCCTAGCTTGAGCAGCTCCCATGGGACGGAAATTGTTAGCATCAGGAAGGCCTTCGAAGGGATTGAAGTCACCATTGCCCGGTGCGAAAGGATTTTGGTCTGCGAGACAAGTACGAAGAGCGAAGAGGAAGAAGAGCAGGATGCTAGTGACTTGCGGCATGGACATCCTGTCGAATGTGGGTCTTGCAGTGGGTAGTGTTTGGTGAGTGGAGGAACATTGAAGCTATCGCGATGCGAGTAGATACTTATGCTCTCCAAAGACGCCGTTCGTACCGCATTGTACCATCATGGCTTAACTCGGACGTTGAACCACTAAATCAATCAGTGAATTGTACCATATTGGCAACACTCGTGTCGATATCGCCGACGATAGTATAAGATTCATAAGACTAGCACTAGCCAATTACCCTTCAAAGTGTCCTTCTGAGATGAATGCGCATCCGTTTTCTAGGTGGCAGTGAGAAGCTACGTTATGCCACCTTCCCAATTTATCTGCCTACAAGAACTCGCGCGGTTAGTGGTGCAATGACTACCAACGCCACTTATGGCCTGCACGACATCAGTATACACCATGTCAATCCACCATTTCCGAGAATTGGAAGTGATTTTCGGTCACATGAAATTCTCATCAGAGATTGTCCCAAACATGAGATAAGTTTGATTGCATTCTGGCAGTGCTTATGCTCAGGCTGATTGAGTCCAAGACGGGGGCATGTGCAGACACGAGCTCAGTAAACACTTCAAGTACAGCACGAAAACTTTTACTACCCGCCAGAGGGATGTTTGCATGCTGGTTCAAACGTAGATCTTCCGTTACGCAATTCGTATTCGTACGTTCGCAGGGTAACATGAAGGCGCGGATCCTCGGCCAGGTCGGACTGAGGCCCAGAAGACACGGAGCATATTGTTGTGGCTTTCGTAAAAAGCTATCGAAAGAAAGAATTTCATTCTAAAGATTGCACAAATGTCAAGAGAAGCTTTGTACAAAGTTACCAGAGTTCGGGATGCGAGGAGTTTTTCATATCGAAATTGGCATTGAAATGGTGTTTGCGGAGCTGGTGCGACAAGACATTGATGTTGGTCCACGCGTTTTTGGAAGTGCAGAAGACAGAACGATCATACCATGGAACTTTCTGCTTTTCCAGTAAAGACGCTTCTGAAGTGTTGTTTGTGAGGAAAGAAGAGAGAGCCTGGTAATTGAGGAGCTTTTAACATAACCCCAACACATTCTCATCTCAAAACTCACTCACAAGACTTCCGGAGCTTCCGCATGAGTACAGGAATGAACGCTAGAATCTCCCATACCCTCACCACCCGGCGACATTAGATCGTTCACGATGAGTACTTCTTAGGGTTTTAGTGCGGCGACATAGCCGTTCTCGATCATTCATTTGCACATCTAAGCAAGATCCCACATTATAGTGAATGTAAAAGTCTTGATTCCGGCGCACGCAAGAACATAGACGTCAAAATTTCGGGTTTTTCGGCAAGGAGAGTGGAAAACATGAAACGGTGATTGCGGACCTTTTGGTTGAAGAGCCATCCTTATGTGTGATGAAGAAGAGATTCTTTTGCAGGAGAGGTGAGAGGTATCTATACGCGGGTCCACCATGCTCAATTCATTTTTCCAAGTTTTGGCACCGCACATGCAACCATCGATGGATAGATGTGGGTCTTGAGGTCTGGCTTATCTGCCAGCATATCGTCTCTTTCGGGATACGTTTCTGTGCAGGTAGGAGGAAAACATGATCGGGTATTGACATGTTTTTTGGTGATAGGTAAGGGTCGTGTGTGTTATACCCGGGTCGAACCATGCGCAGTCCTTCTCCAAGTTTTCGCACGGCACATGCGAAGTCTGACCTGTAGTTTTGAATTCTGGTCCACTCGACAACACATCGACTTTGTTGGTGTGTTTTTAGGCAGAAGATAGGACAAACATGTCGATGCTGTTGATGAGGTTTTCTTCACTAAGACTCGTGTGTGGAAAGAGAGTTGTCTGTGTGAAAGGGATATGAGGAGGATACATGTCTATGTCAGGCCATGCAGGCTTTCTGTAGACGTTTTGGCTCTGCAAAAGCTATACCGGTGTGTTCTCTTAGGTCGGGCTCACTGAACAACATGGGGTGGCCGGCGTTAGTTTTTTACAGGAAGGAAAACAAACATCAGTCTGTGATGCGGTGTCTTCGGTCAACACGAGATAGTTGTGTGATGAATGAGAGGTGCTTTCGTGGAAGTGATGAGGAGCTTTTATACCGGCGTCAAAATATGAGAAGAATTACGATGGCTTTGGGTGTGCACATACAACAAATGGCCGCCATTTTAGGCTCTGGCTCACTCAGCAACATCCACTCCTTGTTCGTGTGTTTTTATGCAGGCAGGAGAAAAAACATAAAAGCAATCTGAGCACGTTTTTGATGACAGACAAGGAAGACTTTTATGTGATAAAGAAGAGAAGCCCTCTAGAAGAAATGAGGATTAATATATCCGCGTCGAATCATGAAGGCATCGTGCGGACAATCTGGATCGCACATCAGCGATGAATTGACGTGTTTTTTTCCGAGGTCTGTCTCACTCAAAGACATGCCTTTCGGTTGTCAGATGTTTTGGTGTCGGCAGAAGAAGGAGCATAGCACGGATCGCTTTGGGTTTTTAGTGCAGACAGGACACATATACATCTATTGATCTGATGGTTTTGATCGATAAAAGATGTCGAGAAAACGCGAAGTATTTATACTCCATCAAAAAGCGACAGGAAAGGCCCAGCACATATTCCATGTGGAAAGTGCTTTTGGTTTTTGGAAACGCACATGGTCTGCATGACCATATCATTCCAGAATATGCAGCTTTTCTGCGTCGACTTTTCGCGCCTCGCACATGGGAAGAACGTGTTTTCAAGAACTTTTGGTAAAATACGGAAGACGTTTGATGGGAAAAGGAATCGAGAGAGGGCGGAGACTTTACAGTCGAGCATACTTTGACTGTGATGGGTAAGCATCGTATGAACTTGGGCGAGTGGGACATGTTTTGGTCTGAGGAAGTTTTCGAAAATGACCTCTACGTCTTTCCCATAGCCTTGAAACTCAATGACTGTCCGTTCCCTCGCTGGAGTGGCCGTCCCACACTGATCCGACCTCGCTCCATGCTTCTTCATGGCTTCCATTATTTGACTACCACCACCGCGCCCCAAATATCTTCGGCGCTACACTCCCCTTCTTCTCCTCATCAATCAGACTAATCCGCTGATGTCCCTTGACATCCACTGCCAACTCCTGATACTCAAAGTCGCCCTGGCTCGGCCTCTTGATCAAATGGACATGCACCACGCCCTGGCCCAGCGGTCCTTCCACATAAAACCTGAAGCGCATATGCTCAGTGCCCCACCTATCCGTCTCCTCGGTGCTGCTGATGTAGCGATTCCGTGCTAATCGCGACCACGACACTTCGCCGAATGCTGCGATTTCGGAGCCCGGGCCGAGCAGAGAGGTGCAGCGTTTGTCGGCGCGGATGAGGGAGACGGCGCGGTTGAAGTGGGCGGTTTTGGAGGAGGGGGAGAAGACGTCGGAGAAGAGGAAGTAGCCTACACCGCCCTGTGATGTATTTTAGAGAATAGCTCTGGTTCAAGAGAATGTGGTAGAGCTTACGGTAGCTAGTACGCCGACTAATACTATAACCAGATTGAAGCTTTGCTGCGTCGTTCGCACTGCTTTTTCGCCGGGTGAAAGGTCTGACCACCTGACTTGCCCGGTATCGCCGGTCAGTGTGATACTTTTACGCTGTGGTCCTGGCGGAGAATTTGGCGTTGAGCTGTGAGTAGCTTGCGCATTGCGACTCGTTGTGAAAGTTGCGCGCGCAAGTGAAGCTTTTCGGGTCGATGTAGGTCGAATGCGCGGCAGTATGAAGGACGGGCGTAGAAGCGCAATGGCTTCACTCGGTTTGTATATCGCCGCCATTGCTAGAGTGAATGCGCTTCCACGTGAGGCGCAAAAGTGATCTTGGTGCGGAGGTGGAGCTCGTGTGAGTTGAGATGCGGCATGCAAATGCGGGTCAGCCAAGACCGAGGCTGCGGGCCGCATGTGGCGGACCGGCCTAAGTTTTGGTGAACAACGCATTCGAGGTCACCTACTCCACACGCCGACTTCGCATTCGACCGTTTTCTTCACGTGCCTCTCTATCCATCACGGCTCGAGGCACCATTGGAGAGGCATCATGGCGTCGAATAAGAAGAGTGGGCTCACGGGCTACCTGCCCGACATTCTGATGGCGGCTGCAGCAGTACGTCGACGCGTCGTTGATCGTGGCATTCAAGGGCAGATGGGCTGACACGTGCAATAGCCATTGATCGCCTACTTCGTCATCCGCAACCTCCTTTCACGACTCGACCCGGAAGCACAGCAGAAGGAAGAAGCACGTGCCAAAGCATCGGCCGCGAATCGGAAACTCGGCGCCATACTGTCAGGGAAGCGGAGAAGTAGTCGCAGTGGAGACAACGACAGCGATGATGAGCACGACTCGAGGAGACGGCCACGGATACAGGATCTGAATCTCAACACATACGAGCAGACGATTGCTATGGAGGTGGTTGCGCCCGAGGAGATTCCCGTCAGCTTTGAGGGTATGTTATGAAGCCCACGATACTTGGAGCTCACAGGAGGATGCTAATTGCAACTAGACATCGGTGGCCTCGACAACATCATCGAAGAACTCAAAGAATCCGTCATCTACCCCCTGACCCTGCCACACCTCTACTCGCACTCTTCCTCGCTCCTCAGCGCGCCATCTGGCGTCCTTCTCTATGGCCCACCCGGTTGCGGAAAGACGATGCTCGCAAAGGCCCTCGCGCACGAATCTGGCGCCTGTTTCATCAACCTGCACATCTCCACCCTCACCGAGAAGTGGTACGGCGACTCGAACAAGCTCGTAAATGCCGTCTTCAGTCTCGCACGAAAGCTACAACCCAGCATCGTCTTCATCGACGAAATTGACGCGGTACTTGGACAACGGAGATCTGGCGAGCACGAGGCAAGCGGCATGGTCAAGGCAGAGTTCATGACACACTGGGACGGTCTTGCATCGTCCACTGGCAGCGAACCGCAGCGGATATGCATCTTGGGCGCCACGAACCGCATTCAGGATATCGACGAAGCCATTCTCCGCCGCATGCCCAAGAAGTTCCCCATTGGTCTCCCATCCGCTTCACAGCGACACAACATCTTTTCCCTGATTCTCCGCGACACCAAAGTCGACCGAAAGAACTTCGACCTGGACTACCTCGTTCGCGTATCCGCTGGCATGTCCGGTTCCGACATCAAGGAAGCATGCAGAGATGCAGCTATGGGACCTGTTCGTGAATATATCAGGCGCAAGAAGGCCGACGGCACGCTGAAGAGCAGCCGCACAGTCGCTGCGGGAGACGTGCGCGGGTTGCAAACAGCAGACTTCTTCGGCACCGGGCGCGGACTGAAGGATTTGGAGAACCTCGACGACACGCGCGAAGAGATGAACTCACGCGTCAGAAGCCGGGTGCACACGACGTCAGAGGAGTCGGAAGAGGCAAGCAGCAGCAGCAACACCGAGAGTGGCGACGAAAAGTTCCGCGACTCGGCTTACCAGGACCCTGAGCCCGCGGCAATTCATTAACAGGCGCAATAATCACGACATGAATATGGACGACCCCGCTGTACATCTTGTATATGATCGAACTTGGAACATCAGCATAGGTGGTTGGGAGCTATGTGTGTGTATATGGGCGGCGTTTCCCCGGATTTAGCTCCTCTACGGCGTTTGTTCAGCTATAGGGATATGAAGGGTACAATAGAAGGGATCTCAGGAGGTGCAGATACCCCATGAAATACTATTATTACACGACCATGTCGTTTATCTGCTCAAAAGGGAGATTCTAACTGATCCGCACGCAACATCTGTCCATTTCTTTTGGTTGTTGCCTGAGATGCAAAATGTGGTTCGCAACTAAACACAGTACCACTGAATCACAGAACTTCGCATAAAAACCCCACGACATCTCATCTCATCCCCCTTCTAATTCTTTCTCCTTGGACAAACAACACACAATGTCCCTCTTCTCCCCAAACAACCTCTTCACACCCACCCCTCCCTCTCCCCTGCGCCACTTCCTCCTCTCACCCACCCACTTCCTCGCCCAATGGCTCTACACGCACCAACCCCCCCTCACCCCTCCCGTCCCCGGCTCCCCGCCCCTCAAACTCGTCTGCATATCCGACACGCACAACGCGCGCCCCGTCCTACCCGCCGGCGACATCCTGCTGCACGCCGGAGACATGACGATCAACGGGAGTGTGAAGGAAGTGCAAGCGCAGGTCGATTGGATGAATAGTCTAGGATATGCGGGGACGGTTGTTATAGCGGGGAATCATGATGTTTGTTTATCCCGCGCGGAGAAGGGGAAGGCGGAGATCAATTGGGGAAAGGTGGTGTATTTGCAAAACGAATCGACGCGGGTGAGTGTGAAGGGCAGAGTCGTAAATATCTACGGCGCGCCGCAGACGCTGAGGTATGGGAATTGGGCGTTTCAGTATGAGCCAAGGGATGCTGATGTTGTCTGGGCGAAATCTATACCGCTTGGGACGGATGTGTTGATCACGCACTCCCCCGCGCGTGGGCATGTTGATGCCAACTTAGGATGCAAGGCGTTGTTGCAAGATATTCGGAGGGTTAGGCCGCGGGTGAGTGTTTGTGGGCATGTACATCACGCGAGGGGGGTTGAGATGGGCGAGTGGGGAGGTGTTGACGAGGGGTGGGATGGGCCTGTTCACTGGGGGAGGGGGGATTTTGGGTGTTTGGCAAGATGTTCGGGGTGTGGGGATTGGCGTGGGTGAGGTTTTGGATGGGTTGGGAGAAGAGGGGGGAGGTTGTTTGGGTCAATGCTGCGATGAGGGAGGGGGGAAGTGAGGATGAGGGATGGGTTGTTGAGATTTGATATATACATATGTAATCAGCAGTTCATGGGAAATAGAGCTGAGATGTTGCATCCATTGTGTTTCTATTCTGCATAAGTTTTTAAATTCTTCAATACCATTCTCGATATATATACTGAGTTAGTTTTCAGTATTTACTCGCACAGAAGTGAGTGATATAACAAAATAAAATGCACTTTACCACCACAACAACGTCATATAACCATATTTAATGCAAGCGATAAACACACCTCCATCATATTAAATTTCCGTACAATAAAGCCAACGCGCGTGTTGGGCAAGTATTCGATTTGGCATTAGTGTCATTGCCGTGGTTCAACAAGATGAAAAAATATTCGCCATCTCCGACTACGGAACCGACATCGATACTCGGTACGCAAAGATGAATGAATCGGTATTACCTCCACGATAATCCATCCCGCTGACAGGCAATACTCTCGCATCAATGCTTAACTTTCATACATTACATTTGTTCAAGTCAACCGTTACTGTCGAAAGAATTCACAGGATGCGTCACTACCGATCCGACTGCAACAAGTTATTCCAAGAAGACTTCAATCATCATAGAAACGAAGGAACAGTGGAGTTCGATTTGATCTGTACGGTAGTACCCACATGTGCGGTCAGAATAGCGAGTATCCCACAGCGTCGCCGCAAACCAAGTCTCGCTTGATGTTTCCTGCGAGATACTTCCTAATCTCGAACATATTAAAGAGATGAATCTCAAAACTTTAAGGAACGTCATGGCATCGATATGCACTCCACACCAAAGATTCGTTATACAATACAAACTGTACAATTTCGACTGTTCTCCGCACTTCCGTACTTGCCTGAACCGTTGTACCTTACACCGTCCTTCTAATACCTCCACAATCCCACATCTATCTATCGTGCTAGCACACAGCTACGTGTCCATCATCCGCGGCATCAATCGCACAGCTCAAGACCACAGCCGGTACCCTAAAGAAGCAGACTCCTCGTCCTCATCACCGATGGCTAGATCGAAACTTCTCAGAGACATTTTTCATCGAGAACAGATGCGTGAAATACATCTGGACGTTTTACTCGCTACCTCAGATGGTGATGCATTTGTTATTTGGACGGAATCGCTACGTGAAGCGAGCGCAAAGAAAGATAATTCAGCTGGTATTATTTCTTGGCAAGTCTGCGGATATATTCACGCCTAGATTGATTTGCAGCTAGATTTCACTGCTTCGGTTTTACGTTGCAGACCGACGTAGCAGTCTTGCGGCGTCATGAATTTGCAACTTGCTTTTCGCCATTTGAGAGCGAGCATACATGTCTACAACTAGAGGGTTACCGATAGGTAGTACGCTGAAAGGAGAAATGCGTATAACAGGCACATTCGTGGTGCGAGTTTGCAGATGCCTGGTTGCCTTGTTCCCAACAACATAAGCGTGAGCTGACGTTGACGTGGGTGGCACTGTGAGTTGTCATAGCATGGCGAAATATCGCTCTCTGCGACCAATGATTCTCTTGTTCGAAAGTAAGCTGCGCAATAGCGCTTACTACACGCTGTTATACCATCTGGAGCATGTTTCGGTGGCACCAAGAGCCACTCAATCAGTGGGAACAAGTCTGAAGAAGCACACGTAATAGTGACGACGTTGCATGGCAAGGCATGTCGTCGGTCCTGCCTGCAGCGAGAGACAAAGTAATATCAGGGCCCGATTATGTCAAGATCGATCAAGATGCCCGCAAAGCTCTCCAGAATGATGGGCCGCGGAAGCGGTATGTGGAGAGTGACATCGCCCCGGCCATGCAGCTTGGAGAGACCCTTCAAAAGCATCGCTTTCGTGACGCAGAACATGTTTCGCAGCCCCGAACAGACGGCCCGAGGGCTACGTTCGAGAAGGCGCCAGGAAACAAGGCTGTCAAATACCGTGCCTCAACCGGCTTCCATGGCACGTGGTGGGCCAGCATCAGAAACAATGATCTGAGCATATCATTCATGCTACAAGCTAGGGCGATGGGGATTTGGAAGCGGCGCATGAGAGGCGACGAGATTCGCATGATGTTTTGCTCTTCGGTAGCGAACCAGCGCAGGCGCCTCTAGGATTGAGTTTCGAAACGCATTGCAAAGTCATGGCCCAGTTTGTTTACCATGGAACTTGAGCGAAGGATCAACGACGAGTGAACCTTCGGGAGGGCGACGAATGCGTCAAGCGATTACCGACAATTGTGGAATTTGCTGTCCTGTGAAAGGGGGAAAGCTTGTCCTAGGCCTTGTAAGTTTTGCTGAACTGGACTAGGCTGTCTCATGCTGGAGCCTTGACCATGCGCAACAGGTCATGTCAATCTACCGTGAAGAAACTGTCGCTATGCTGGCCAGAAGGCTGGATCGACAAGATAACAAATTTCTTAGCATGTTCATCCCCGCTCTTCTGGTATGACGCCCGAGATGAGTTGCTGAAGATGGAGATTGTGGGGAGCGAACTGATGAGGATCAACGCGGTGTCAGGCCGAGCTTGCCGTGAAGCTTGAAGACGACTCAGTAACGGCACTGCTAGTAGCTGTACCAGGTAACTGAGAGGGTCTATTGAATCTCGAATCCTCACATGGTGGCCCTCCATGGTCGAAAGGGGTTTATCGGACGCTAGACGTCATGTCGTTGAGGCTCAAAAGACAGACTGAGCCATGAAACACTGTGGCGCTCGGGAATAGACACGATGAGACTCGCCATACACAAAAAGCAGCTGGAGCTACCAGATCGGGTGCTGGTAGGGCACAGACAGGAGGTTGGTCGCATCCGCGGTCCCATGTTCTGGTGCCTGAGCACAAGCGAAAGGATAACCTTGGGCAAGTGTAATGAAACTGGCCGTCGCAAATGGAGCAAACCTTGACAGGAGGTGTGATGAAGTGCATCGGACTATTAGCCAGCTCCCAAGGCGGCCACGCGAAGGCAATAGCGCGAGGAGGCTAGCGGTAGTTCGCGCAATTCGAACCACTGGGACCTTGCTGGGGGACACGAGGGCTAAGTTGGCCCTAGGCTTGCACAGGAAGACTGAAGGGAGCGTGGCTGCATCTCAATACAAGCCCGCGATTCCGAACCCTGTCCTCGATGTGAGCCAGGTCACAGGTAGTGGTACCGCCGCACGGCAGCATCAGCATCCATTGTCGATGCAGCCACTGAAGGGGTTTCGCGATATTGCGGATGAACAGCAGACGAAGGGCCATATTGACGGGGCAGCGGTGCGGATGGGCACTCGCGTGGTGTTGGTGTTGGAGGTGCGCCGCGGTTCGGTGGAGGAGGCGCGCAATGAAGTTGCCGAAATTAAAGGCAGGGGTATCGCACCTTCTGTAATTGGCTGGCTGGGTGAATGAACAACATGGCCAACAAGGCGGACATGGCGGACACTGCTCCTACGGCCTCGATAGCACCACGAGATCAGCGCAAATGCTCGAGCGCGGCACAGCCAAAGACCCAGGGGCTTGCAGATGCGGACTTCTTCCTGACAGGAGCGTCGACTGCGCTGAGAGGGTCGTGGTGGTGGTGGACAGAGTCGATATGTGACCCCAGCCTAGCGCGGTTTGAAACCTGCAGGCCTTGTGCGTCCAAATTAACCCTTTTGTCAATGGCGAGCGGGCACAGTCCGACCACCAAATGCCGGATGATTGCAAGGTGCTGGCTGCGAGGCTCTGGTCGCAGCCGTCGCAGCTGTCAGTGTCTGAACAACACCATCGGTCCCTCAGCAGCGTCTGGCAGTTGCTCGACGTGCACCGGGAATCTATATTTGCAACTATCGAATGCACTACAGCGCGCTCGGCTGCCGTCTCTAAGCCCGAACAAGCCAGCCCGTCTGTGGGCAAAGGCACCATTGCTGCAGGGAGCACAAGTCAGCTTTGCGCTTTCCCTTGTTCGCCCACGCCCCTGCCAACCGTCGTTTTGTCCAGGCGCAGCCAGCTGTGGAGCCGCGCCTGAGCTGTTCTCATTTCTCCACCACGTTCCGCCCGTCGAGCTCTGCTGCCCTGCCGTCTTTCCTCCTCCACCGCCGACAACATTCGATCCGGTTTGCGCATCCAGCACCATCACCATCGTGCGCAACACCAGCCCGTGGCAGCCCCGTGGATTTTCGCTCATCGCATTGCCCTCAGTTTTACACGCCTGCACCACGCTCCCTAGTACGATTCTCCGAATCACGACCGTCCTTCGCACCCATCTCTCTCTAATCAGTACGCCGTAATTAGACCGTGACCGTCGCTCATTGTTTTCGCACCCGCTTCGCCTCACCCAGCCACGACAGGTCTCGACCACGCATCACCGAGGACAGACAAAGACGCTGCGCATCGACCCCGACGCGCACCTTTGTTCGGAACGCACGCCTCGCACGCCAGGATCAGTCCTTACTTCGGGGATTACATTTTCGCGTCGGTCCTTTGTCGTGATCGTGACTCCTGGAACCCCCAGCCGAGCACTTCCTGCGAACTCTTGGATTACGGTCGCTGTCGAACATGACGGCGTAGCCTGACACGAGACGACGACTTCTGCGACCACCCGTTCCTGCAGAAAACCCATTCTAGCTGCCTCGACAGTCTAGTAAGTTGCCCTGGTTTTCGTCGCATCGCTACGTCTAGCTAACACGCGTGGCAGGTCCACTCTTTACCATCTTTGACATTCGTCAAGTACATTCGTTTTTACACGCCCTGACTGTATGTTCGCCGTCTACCGTCTTGCTGTGTCTCATAATGTCTAACACGCACAGGCTCGCGATCTGTAGACTCGCCCCAACAGCTATATACTTAATCCACCTCGTTGCTTCAACATCTTAGAAAATATGCCGCGCTCCACCACAGTATGGGCCGCTGCGCTGGTCCTGGGCCAGCTTCTCTGGCTCTGGCCCTCTCCTCACCACCGCACAGGAGGCAATGCCCGCACCCGGGCCCCAGGAAACCCAAAACCGCCCCAGATACTACTTCCCGCGACACATCAAGCGCCAGATCGTGACCAACACAACCGGACCAGCAGCGCCAACACCCCAGCTCACGTCCTCCGACTCGAGCTCCTCCAGCTCGCTTGAATCGCGCAAGTTCGACCTCACCTCTGCGTTGAGCCAGCTCTTCTCGGAATCGAAAATGGACAGCTCTTCCAGCTCCTCGAACAGCATATTTGATACTACAAGCGAACCTGACCGACCGACCACCGTTACTTCAACCCGCGAGATCATCATGACACCCGTACCAATCCCAGCACCAGACCGAAGCGAACCCTTTCCCGGAACTGGTAACTTGAGCCCATCTCCTGCGCCTGTGGTATCGACCCCGGAAGAGCAACTTCCGTCTTCGGCGCCGCAGTCCACGCCTCAGAAGCCTGATAGCCAGACTCCAGAGTCGTCGCCTCAGCCAGCGCCAGTGCAGTCTTCAAGTGCCGCCGGCAACTTGCTCAATCCTATTCTTGGCCCTACTGGTCTGCTTCCAGGCGTCATTATCCCAGCTTCATCATCATCGTCGTTGGTTGCAAGCTCCAGCGTTGCGCCTTCCAGCACTGTCGCAGAGGCTTCTACGCAGCCGACGGCCTCACCAAGCTCCGCTGCTGGTGGACTACTTCCGTCACTGCTCGCACCTATCATCGGACCCACAGGCGGCTCTGTGACTCCTTTGATTCCTCTGCCAACTCCAGCCGCCCCGGTTTCTTCTGGACAGCCTGCTGCATCTACCGGCTCTGCTCCTGAGGTTGTTGTTCCTCCCACCTCGGCGCCTGCATTTACACCTCAGTCATCGGCACCTGCTGGATCTAGCTTCCAAGGACCATTCATCGTTCCCGGATCCACCGGAGGAGCCATCCCCTCGTCTGTGGTTCAGCCAACCAGTTCTCAGGGACTGGTGGGTGGTCTGCTCTCGTCTGTTCTGGACCCCGTGATTGGCTCGACGGGAACACCTGTTCCCTCATCCGTGATTCAGCCCACGACTTCCCAGGGACTGGTGGGTGGTCTGCTCTCGTCTGTTCTGGACCCCGTGATTGGCTCGACTGGAGCACCAATTCCCTCATCCGTGGTTCAGCCCACTTCTTCTCAGGGCGTGGTTGGTGGTCTCCTCTCGTCTGTTCTTGACCCGGTAGTCGGCTCAACAGGCCTTCTCCCGACCAGCGGTCTCTTGCAACCCACCCCTGCTCCTGCTTCGCCATCTAGCCAGCTGCCTTCATCAGTTCAAGCATCTTCTGGTGGAATCGTTGTGGGTATTACGACAGCCCTCGGAACTGGCGCACCAGTACTGAGTGCTTCAAGCCCCGTGTTGAGCTCCGGTGCAATCCCAACGTCTGAGGCTGTTGCATCTTCCGGACTTCTCAACCTGCCATCCGTTTTGTCTTCGCTCGTCTCCGAGGTTTCTGGAGTTCTGCCTTCAGGATCGGCTGGACCAACCGCGCCCATTTCACCCTCGCCAACTGCAGCACCATCAGCAGCACCATCAGGCGTTCTGCCACCTCTGGTCTCCTCGTTGGTCTCCGATGTCTCCAGCCTATTGTCTGGCGTTCCAGGATCTGTCCTTCCTAGCATCGTGTCGAGCTTGGTTTCCGAGCTCCCCACTGGCACTGCATCTGCTCCTCTCCCACCTGCGAGCAGCCTTGCATCAAGCATTGCGTCAGACATCTCGTCTGGTCTCATTTCGTCCGGCGTGTTGCCCACTGGTATCTCGAGTCTCCTTCCCATCCCGGCGTGTTGCCCACTGGTTCTTCGGAGCGGTCATTCCATCTGGCGTGCTCCCCACTGGTTCCTCGAGCCTCATTCCGTCCGGTGTGCTTCCCACTGCTTCCTCGGGCCTTCTTCCCACAGGATCTGGCACTGTATCGACTTCCTCAGAGACTGCTAGCCTTTCCCTGCCGATTCCCCAGTGAGACCCTCATCCCCACAACCAGTGCTATCTCCTCTGGCTCGACCCCACCCGCTGTCAGCCAAAGCTCGTCTGGTATCCTCCCTTCAGGCTCAGGCATCTCGGGATCCGGCGTTTCGTCTGCTCCGGCTGTGACGTCCGCTCCCGTTCAATCGAGCAGCGTGCCCGCTTCCGAAGGCCCTGCATCTAGCAGTGCGGCGATTGTCCCACCTAGCTCTAGCAATGCCACCCTCTCTGAGACTCCCACGTTTGTGCTTCCGACCAGTGCCTATGAGACCGCTTCTGCTTCTGCCACCCAGAGCCAGGTCGTCACCAGCAAGCCTGCCCCAGTCCAATCTCAGAAGCCGACTGGAACCGATAGCGCTACTAGCATGCTTGTCGGCACGAGCATCATTCGAGAGTCGACTTCCAACGCCACACCCACCCCAACCTCCAGCGGAATCCCCTCGTCTTTGCCGAAGATGATTGCTCCCCCCGAAGGTGTGCCCACGGAATACCCAGCCAACAGCTTCATGGGACAGGTGTGCTTCAAGTGGCCGCTCAACTACCCATTTGTATCCGCCAACGACGGTGGAAGCCAAATCTTCCACTACCTGCCCAGGGCTATCGCCTGACGGTCTCAACATCACCGAGGCGGAGGTCCGCAACATTGGTCTTAGGCCTCTCGACACCACCGCCTACCAAGGCTTCATTACCACACTGGCTTTGTTCACTATCCCCTCCGATCTTCAGGGCAAGCTTCAAGCTCAGCTTCGCAACCCTGCTGATGCGTTCTGGCACAACAAGGACTCCACGGTCAACGACCTCACCAGCTTGATCAACACTGCCTGTCCTCTGCCTGCTGGCAAACTCCCTGGCGATAACTCGAGCCCCAACCAAGCCGGTGGTGGCGGTCCATCCACGTCTGACAATGGAGGTGATGGTGACGGCGGCGCCCTTGGTGGCGATGCCAACGCAAGCCGCCCGATCAACGCCTCCGCCGCCGGTATCGCTACCGGTGCCATCGTTGGTGCCATCGCTTACGGTGCTGCCATGTTCTTTGTTGCCCGCCGTTACAGGAACAAGCGCGTCGCTCACCAGCGCTCCAGCTCAGTGCCCAGCACTGGAAGCCGTATGACCTATGGCTCCATCCCCGGCGGCGCTGCGGCTTGGATGCACGGTGCCCGCAACGGACGAATAACACCTGGTAGTCGAGGCAGCCATGGTAGTGCAAGCAGCCAAGGGCCCAGCGTTCGCACTCAGCAGATTTCGGCACCTGTCATGGCTGAGAACTCTCTTGGCTGGAACTGATTGCCTCACTGAAAGCGATCACTCTCAACGACTCCCTGTACCATATTCTGGACGCAGGAAGGCCCGCGACCTCGATTGAGGCGCCGGACTTCTTATGTATATTCACGACGTCCCTGCTTTCTAGCATACCTGGATTTTTTCGCCATTTACCCGTTGCAACCGACCTCGTCTATGCTAGCATACTGCATCTAGCCATATCTCCCATCTTGTCGACTCGCACTACCTTTTCAACACTCTCCTTAACATCTAAAACATAAACTTACTATTTATTCTTTAACATTTGTTTGTATTATTTCACTTCTAAGATACCAGTCTATGTCTGTGGTTACAGCTAGACCGCTTTTTTCTCTTGTTGATCTACCAGGATCGGATTGGGTCATCTACTATGGGGCATGTGAAGATGACGGAGGCTTGGGGATCTAACTCGGTATTTATTGCAAGCTGTGGGCGTTGTCTGGAGACGCAGCTGGGGGATGTTGTGGGGAGGCTATGTTCCGAGTATATAGGTGTTGTAGGAGCGGAATTGAAAAAGTTCACAAAACTTGACTGTCATGCATTGAACGTGATGACTTTGATGCCCCTTTCTAAATAGTTATGTCGCGATTCCCGAGTTGTATTTCGAGAATGGCAACTCTGTTGAAGACGATCATTGTTGCGCTAGGCGCCTTACCTAGTTGTGTGAACCCTGCGGAATATCTTGGCGAACGTAGCTTGAGCCCACCTGTCGCGACAGACAGCGGAGCCTCAAGAAGTTCAGCACACTACACAGTCACCAATTCTCGCTTCCGGGGTTTTATACCTGTGTTTTCCAGGCTCGTATCTACTGAGAGTCTTCGGCGACTGCCTACGCGATCTCGAACTGGCTACATAAAGCCACGTTCCTCGAAACACCCCCACACTCGAGCCTACAACATGCGTCTAGACGTAAAGGTACGGCATAGCAAGCAGTGCATTAATTCCGTATCGCGGCCATTGGCTAACCAAGCTTGACCAACAGAGGCAGCTCTTTGCGCGGTCGGAGAGGGTCAAAGGTAAAGTAGCCCAACTGCATCCTTGAAGCGCTTCACTAACAATTTATAGGAATCGGTAGGAATCACTTCTGCGTAGCTGCCAACCGATACTGATGCACCGAAAGACTTTCACCCGACTGAGCCATGGATCCTCACGACCTTGTATAGCGGTACGCAGACTCGCGGACAACGACATTGGCAGGACACTGACAGCGGCAGGACACGTCCACATCTGGTCGTACATCACCCAATCGATCGTCAAGACATTCGAACTCACCGATGTGCCCGTCCGTGCCGGTCGCTTTATTGCGAGGAAGAACTGGATAGTCGCAGGTCGGATTCACCCTCTTACTGCTTGAGGCGAGCAATGGTTAACGTGGCACGATTTAGGCTCCGATGACTTCCAATTGCGCGTATACAACTACAACACGTCGGAAAAGGTCACATCCTTCGAGGCGCATCCAGACTACATTCGCGCCATCGCTGTGCACCCAACACAGTCCTTCGTCCTGACCGCCAGTGTGGGTAGTATCGCAAGTAGGACAGGGAACTTGGCTGATGAAGACAGGATGACATGACAATCAAGCTGTGGGATTGGGACAAGTCGTGGAAATGTACGGGTTCATTCTACTGTGGTGGTAATAGCAGGCACGCTGACAATCGCTAGGTGTACAGGAATTCGCTGGCCACCAGCACTACGTTATGGGCATCGCCATAAACCCCAAGGACCCCAACACATTCGCCTCAGCCTGTCTCGACAGGACTGTCAAGATCTGGTCGCTGGGCAGCTCGACGCCCAACTACACTCTCGAGGCGCATGAGACGAAGGGAGTCAACTTCATTGACTACTACCCACAATCCGACAAGCCGTACCTCCTCACAACTTCCGACGACCGAACCGTCAAGGTCTGGGACTACACCACCAAGGCCCTGATCGCAACTCTCGAGGGCCACACATCAAACGTCAGCTTCGCCGTATACCACCCCGAGCTGCCCGTCATAATTTCAGGGTCCGAGGATGGCACAATCAAGATCTGGCACTCGTCAACATACCGGTTAGAGCAGTCGCTCAACTACGGCTTGGAGCGTGCGTGGTGTGTCGCCAACCAGAAGGGCAAGAATGGCATTGCGCTTGGTTTCGATGATGGCGCAGTTGTCATTACCATGGGTCGCGAAGAGCCGGCAGTCAGCATGGACGCTGGTGGCAAGGTGCTCTGGGCAAGACATAACGAGATCCTCACCTCGGTCATCAAGGGAAGCGATCAGCTAAAGGATGCTGAACGGCTCACACTCCCCTCCAAGGACCTTGGCTCGACCGAGATCTACCCGCAATCTCTCCTCCACTCTCCAAACGGACGATTCGTCGCTGTATGCGGTGATGGCGAATACATCATCTACACAGCGCTAGCGCTCCGTAACCAGGCTTTCGGCTCGGCTTTGGACTTCTGTTGGGCATCGAAAGAGCACGATAAGGACTACGCGATCCGGGAATCATCAACCAGCGTCAAGATCTTCCGCAACTTCAAGGAGAGGAGTGTTCTCAATGTTGGCTTCTCTGCCGATGGTCTGAGCGGTGGTGTGCTTCTTGGTGTGAAGGGCCAGGGTGGCATTGGTCTTTTTGACTGG
>NW_001884571.1:109280-180279 GCF_000146915.1 Parastagonospora nodorum SN15 | reverse complement strand
CGGCGCCGAGGCCGCCTTCGAGGTGGTTTGTGACGGTCAACGAGAGGTATGTCTAAGAAGTGCAGGCGGCGCGTATTTCAGCTAATCACAAGACAGTGTACGGACCGGTTGCTGGGTTGGTGACTGCTTCATCTACACCAACAGCACTAACCGCCTGAACTACCTTGTTGGTGACCAAACCTACACAATTTCCCACTTCGACTCACCCCACTACGTCCTCGGCTACCTGCCTCGCGACTCTCGCATCTACATCGCCGACAAGGACGTGAATGTTGTTTCCTTTGCTCTCTCCTTGGCAGTTGTCGAATACCAAACGCTCATTCTACGTGGCGATCTGGAATCCGCAGACGAACTATTGCCAACAGTACCGAAGGACCAGAACAACAAGATTGCTCGCTTCCTTGAGGGCCAAGGATACAAGGAGAAGGCGCTCGAAGTTGCAACAGACCCCGAGCATCGCTTCGACCTTGCACTGTCTCTCGGCGAATTGCAAACAGCGGTCAGCATCGCCCGCGAGCAAGATACTGAGCATAAGTGGAAGACGGTCGGCGACACTGCTCTCGCAGCATGGGACATCAAGCTCGCGCAAGAGTGCTTCGTTAAAGCAAAGGACCTTGGATCTCTCCTCCTTCTCTACAGCGCCACGTCTGACCAGGCCGGTCTGCGCGAACTCGCCTCGCTAGCCGAGAACGCCGCAAGCAACAACGTAGCGTTCTCCGCCCTCTGGCAGGTTGGCGATATCCCCGCCTGCACCGACCTCCTCGTCAAGACCAACCGCTTTGCCGAAGCCGTCCTCTTTGCGCAAACGTACAAGCCCAGCACTGCCCCTGCGCTCGTCAAGCAGTGGAAAGAGAGTCTCGAGAAGGAGAACAAGGCCAAGGTTGCGAGGTTGTTGGGCTCGCCGCCGGCTGATGGCGAGGGTGACGATGAGATGTTCCCCGAGTGGGAGGAGTATCTGAGGCTGGAGAGGGAGGGTGGGACTGTTGAGGATTTGCTGATTCAGGAGGATGAGGGCGAGGCGGAGGATGCGGCGGAAGAGGTTGTTGAGGAGGACGGGGAGGAAGAAGAGGAGGACGATGAGGATGAGGATGATGATGACGACGAGGACGACGATGAGGAGTAGATGGATGCGGTGTAATGAAAAACGACCTTGACATGCATAGGAGAGTATGAATTCAGAAAACGCAATCAGAAGGTCATTGTTTTATGTAGTTGTTCACGTGCTTTTTTTGCGTTTCGTCGAAGTGATAGTCTTTCAACCTTTGGGAGAGGAGCTCATGAGCTTCTTTACATTCTGCAACCTTGACCATATAAATTTCTCAAAAAAAAATCCACTGATTGTGGGAGGACGTATGTAATCGCCAACGTCAAGCATGGATCCGTACTTCTCAAAGTCATCCGTTTGACCAAGTTCTTATTTGATCGTTTTGGTAGAGACAGCGCTGAACACATGTGCTTTTGGTTCATCATTTTTTAGGCGCGGAATTGTGATGAAGGTGCATACGAAGGAAAAGAAGTAAAATCGACGGGGATTTATATGTCTCAAGCACGAGCACACGCAAGTCGGGAGAGGATATGCAGCAGCCCGGCCTTTTTGGCGAGATATTGGTTTTGCGAAGGGCCGGAAGACATGAAAAGGTCCCACGGCATTTTTATTTCTTGTATCGTTTTCGAGCATGTGGAGTACCTAACAGGACCCGAGAAATAAAAAGAACGGTAATGCATGCTATCCGACCGTGTTAATTTTGGAAAGCATGAGTGGTAGACATGGACATTTTCTTCGCTGAGAATGAGCAGTCGAGGGGAAGAAACATTCGAGTGGCTAGTGGGTTTTTGGAGCAGAAGGAACAATCCCTAATGACATATTTGCGCCGTTTCTTTTGGAGTGTGATCTCAAGTCGAAGAGTTCAATTCTGTCCGCTCGCATACTTCAAGTATGCAGCCCTTTTGGTCGTGTGTGGTTTTATAAACTGATGCCCGAGATCATGCATAGATTGGAAGTAGACTTTTGGAAGGGGCCTGGGTGGCCGGAAGACATATGCAGCTCTTCACAATTTTTTTGGTGCAGAGGAAGAGGACAGTGTTGGTTGAAGGCTTGGGAGAGATGTGGCGTGGGCTTTATAGACGCGTGCGAGCTCGAAGAGTCGGAGAACTCATAGACGCGACTGTATGTCGGTTTTTGGGAAGGACAAGCGCAGAAGACATGGCATCTCATTGCGTGTGGTTTTGACAGGGCCAGAGGACATAGGACCGGGATTTTGGGGTTTTGGGAGAAGAGCAGGTGGGAACATGATCCATTTGCTGTAGATCTTGAAGTCGGAGAATGTAATATTTTGGGTTGGAGTCAAGGGGAGAGGCTTCGGCGACGGGATATTTATAGGCGTTTCTCATGTGTAGAGGAGATTTTCCGGTATTTGCTCTCGTTTTTCCAGAGGATGATTAACGCGCAGTGACAGTTTAAGTTATAGATTCGACCGCGAGAGGGCCTGGAGATGGAGAGTACGTAGCATCATTTGATCTAAATTGGACGTGGCATAGATGGATAAACTGATCATCTGAGTGCAGGTATGCCAGTCCTACAAGCCCTCAGCGTTGCGATTATGACAGTCGTGCGTCCAATCTTCTTCTACTCCAAACCCCAAGTTGCCGATATCAGGCTCTCTTCACCGGAACTCTAATAGCAAACCGACTCATCAATGCGCCAATCACCTGCTTCATCTTCATATACTGCAACACAATCGCCCCCTGAGATGCTTCACTTCCGCGGTCACCCCTACCAACACCTCAACCTTCACCCGGCACACTTCACACCCACATAGCATGTAGTATCTCGCGGCCTCTATTCTCTCTTCTTCTATACCCAGACTCCCGTACAGACAAACACAAACTATCAAACTCACACGCATACTCACTCCTTCTACACCCCTCATATACCCCCTCTATACACCAATCATTACCAAAGCTTCTTCAAACCTTCCCGTGTTCCTCTTTATCTTGCTCTTCTTCGAGAAACCACATAGCTCCCTTATTCTACACACCACAGATCACAAAACCACAATATGAGCGGTACTCCCAGCGCCAGCACAGGAAAGGGAGAGAAGGGAGAGGAAAAGGCTAAAACCTCTGACCCCAACGCTGGAAAAATCTCCAATCCCGCTCTACACGCTATAGCCAGAACTACCAACAAAAGCGCTGCAGATTTAGCAGCACCAAAAAAGAGCGGCCCCTCTATAAATCGAACTCCAACAAGTAGTCCGCGCCAGAACGATGAAGACGCCGCTAAGTTAGAGAAGGAGAGGTTAGCACAGATAAGCAAGAAGCAAAAGATAGCAAAGAAGCAAGAACATAAGAAAATGAAAGAGAGAGAGAAGAAGGAAATAAAGGAGAGAGCGAAGAGGGAGAAGGAGAGTAATAAAGGGGAACTGAGCAAGAGCGGGAAGAAGTGAGTAAGGATAAGGATGAATCGTGTGAAAGAGATGCCCATACGAGGAGCCTGCATAACTACGTAGGCAATTATTTTCGTATCCAGAGATGTAACTTATATTCGCTCTCATTTTGTTTAGTGCAAACAACTGCATGTATTACCGGTCTAGGTTATTTTTGGCTCTGAGGAATTTGCGGGCGATGCGCTTTCTTCACTTCGCAGCTTCAATATATCTTCATTCACACCTATGCTTCCACTGATTACATGTATTCCTCGTATTAACGCGCCGTAGGACGCAACTACTGTTTTCTGTTCTTCAATTCTGGATTCACCTCCACTGCGCCTTAACCCCCAAGCACTTCCCACTTCTCCCTTCACAGCTTCTAAATTCACTTCCTGTCGCATATATATCTCCCCCTTCGGATAAATCCGCCTTCATATCAATCAACACACAGCCTTTATACCCATATCGCGTACACGAATTCCCATACTTCACGCCTCCAGACTATCTATTAGCATTTGCTCGCACATACACACAGACATCTTCACAATTTGGTAAATCTTCAGCACTTCGAGCGCACCATGAGCACTCCTAACCCCAACGGAAAAAAACTCCCTAACGCCGCTCTCTACGCCATGGCTGGATCTTCGAAAATGACCCCCGCAGCTATAGCTGCATCGAAAGGTGGCGGACCCTTCACAAATAAAGGCCCCACAAGTCACCCAATGCAACTGTATAGGAACTTCCAGCCGACGGAAGAAGAGAAGGCGAAGCAGGAAGAGGCGAGACTGGCAAAGGAGAGGGCTAAGAAATGGTAGTCAATAAATGAAAGGGGGGAGGGTGGAGGGAGTGGGGATGATGATGATGCAGGCGGATAGGGAGATGTAATTGTCTCACTTACTTCACTGCGCAATTGAATCCATCCTTATTCCATACGCTGGTTGTTCACGTACTCCCTGTGAACGCGCCACGATACTCAACCGTTTTCCTGTACGCTTCACATATACAGTCGACCCAACTCATTACAATTCTCCATTCAAGACCTATAATTTAACGCCGATAGCATATATAATCTCTTCAGTCTTCCCTCTCCGTCGTCCTCGCTGAACTTCAAGCCTCCAGACTACATCTCAACATCCACTCGCAAATACACACTCTACCAAGCACCACACGCCTACCCAGCAAGCAAAACTAAATCCCAGCAATATACCATGGGTAGCCTCAACGACGATTCGAGGCTTCCTGGCCCGCAGCACTACGCAATTGCGAAATCCACAAACACGACTGTTGAGAAAATGGCCAAGGCGGCAAGTAAAAAGAGCAGTGGCAGCGAGAAGAGCAGCAGCAGCAAAGGCCCAACGAGTCACCCGAGGCAATTGGACAAGAACTCCCCAGAAACCCCTAAGCTTAAGAAGTGAGTGAGCTTGAGAGGCGGGTAGCTAGGGATGATGGAAAGAAGGCGGAGAGGGAGAGGCAGGAGAAACCAGAGAAGTACGAGAAGAAGAAGAAGGAAGGGTTGAGAAAGACGAAGGTAAATTGGGATGGACAATTGGATGAAATAGGTCATACGGTCAACTTGGTCGCATTAGGAACTTTTGTAAATACAGTATTAATCTGAAGGCGATGCGAGGACCTGATGTAGCTCACCTCAACTATGATCCGAATATGCAATACACGCAGTTACATGTAATTGTCTTACTGCTTTAAATGCGACATACTTGTTCTACCCGTCAGTTCATCGGGCTTCGGGTCCCACTGTATATAACCCCTCCACCTTGCCTCCATCATTGATGTCGATATTCCCAACTCAACACTGCAAGTCTACCAACTCCTCCGATGACCCTGCAGTCAAGCGCGCTCCTCTTCACCCACGGGCAGTTCACTTCTGCCCGCGCGCAGTCAAACCAGCTTCTCGTTCAATCACCGTGTGTAAACCTTCACGTCCCTCCCACCAACGCCCCAACACCCCGACTCTCCACACTCGCAGATTCACTGATCTCCAGTATATAAATCCTCCTTGTGCCTTCTCTTCCTCTTTTAATACCTCATGCAAAGCCTTCCTCTTCCACACACAGACTGTCAAACTCACGCAACAAATCATCACACACAAACTTGTCTACACACTACAAATCCGAATCCACGTATAAAAAATCGCATATCCACATTCCATCCACACACCTCCATCGCAATGAGCAGCTCCACCTCCAACCCCAAGAGCACCGCCGCGCGCGCCATGGACAAATCGACATCGAAGGAGAAGATCCACGGCACGTCCAAGAGCAGCGGGCCAACGAGTAATCCGGGCTCACAGAAGAAGGCATCATCGGGGAAGAAGAGTGGAGTAGCCATTGCGAAAGGAGATGAGGTGACGATGCCATATAAGGGATGATTCCATCACATAGTCAAGCAATCAAGTTTGAAGTATTCATGTAGCATTAAAATTCTCACTACCGTTTCAATACAGCTACGTTGCAGCATCCCATAACGCCCATTCCCTAACAATGCCGGGTATGTTAATGGAAAGAGTAAAAAGGAAAAATCCCTGACCACAATGCCAACCCAAGGAAATTCGTTTCAAGGTGGCGGGTATTAAATACAATCATAATCTCCGACGGAGAAAAGAATGGTATCGGCCAGTAAGGTGAAGTTGCCGTGAAGAGGTGTACTTGGTGAAGAATGAGTTGGTGATGTGCTTGAGCGGGTGGTGTGCGAGTAGCGATGGTGGAATGAGACGACTTTAAGATCCAACGACACCTGCAACGACGACATGTGAGGCATTTCAATCATCCTGACCCGGAGAGCCGTCATCGACTTAAGAAAACGTCATCAACTTGTGAAAAGCCCCAGTCAGCGCCGCGCCAGGCCCACGGTACGTCCGGCGGTCTCGACGTATTTGCTGCGGCAGTCGTAGAAAACGGTCCAAACAGCGACGTGTGGCCTTCATTGCCAACGGGCCGCGAGATGATAAGAGAACCGCTGTCAGTTGACGAGCGCTGTTCGTGTGCAGCCTCCTAAGCCTGTTGTATCTGCCGCTGAGATGGATGAAGCATGGGACCGAAGAGACCAGGGGTGTTCGGACGAGATAATTCGCGTCTGGTATTGTCGTGACTAAGCCGGCTCTGTAGAGCTGAAAGACGCCGTGCAAGCGGAGAAAGCTCTTCGGGGGGCAGCGCATCCACAATACTTTGACTAGGTCCAGCGTTTTGGCTCGCACTAGTCACTCACTATCAGCACCTCGCCAACTCAAGCACTGTCAAGACATCTAATGGTACCGCGGCGGAGTTCCCTGGCCACTGGGGACGCCGTTCCCTTGTTGTGGCTGGTACTCCAACTCGCGCTTCATTGTGTCGAGCGTCTGGGGGAAGTAGGGCTCGACGCCATATGTCTTGAGGTAGTTGGCAGTCTTCTCGATGCGCTTAATCTCGCGCTGCACGCTCCACTCTTCGCCCTCGCCGAAGCGGCGGGTGACGACGTCGACCATGGCGGTGTCGAGTCTTGCATAGAAGTCGCGGCGGGCCGTGATGTCGCTTGCATCGGCACTGTCGATGCCGCCGTGTGAGTTGAGGTTGCCGCCCAGCTTAAGAACGAGGTCAAAGGCATGGCGGGGACCTTGTGGCAGCAGAGCTAGCCGCTGGATGTCGGGCAGGAACTTGAGCATTGCTGAAGCGAAATGTGATGATGAGATGGAGTCGTTGAGGTCGTCCTGAAGACGGTGCAAGTCGAAGTTAACGATGGTGATTTTGCGGTCGAGCTGGGCGTTGAGTGCCACGGCAGCGTCCGGTGTAGTGGTATCCATGATCTTGGCGATAGAGGGAGGTACATCTGCAGCAGATTAGCATGTGATTCAGGGACATGATGGGAGGAGGTTCGTACCAGGTCGCAATCCACGCTTATCGATCCAGCCGTGAACCTCTGCGCGCTGCTGCTCGAGCTGGTCGACCCAGGCCTGCATGTCGGCAAGCTGCTGCTCGAGCTGCTCGATCTTCTCTGTGTAGGGTGCAATGGCCTGGTTGAAGGCCGCCGCGAGCAGATCGGGCATGGGCGCGGGCTGCATGCCGCCGCCCATGGCAGGGACTCGGTGGTTCATCTGGGGCGGCATTGAGTTCTGGCCGTTGGACATGCCGCGCGTTGGGAGAGTCGTTTCTTGAGGCTGCTGGGGGCGCGGGTACATGTCGACCTCTTCGGCAGGCGAGGTGGGCTGCTGCTGGTGCGATTCCTTTCGGCTGCTGTCGGGACGAGTCTCTGAGCCGTAATCAAAGGATTGCGAGCGAGGGCCTTGTTCTTCGACGTAGGAATTGGCCTGGGACTGTACTATTAGCTTCTGACGATTTCATGCGCGAGGACAGCGCAACATACCCTTGAGCGCTAAAAACGTTAGTAACGGAACACGATGGATAGCAGACGAGGGGAACTTACACGTTTGAAGAACATTATGAAGAAGGAAGCGGTTGCAGCTGCGAGCGATAGAAGGCGCGATTATATGGCGCAGCGGATGATTGCAAAAAATTACGCGGCTGGGGACGCGGGCGAAGGCCTGCGATTACTTGTAGAGAAAGCCGTGGCTGGTGTTCGGCGGAAGGTGGTTGGGGAGCTATCGGACCACTTTTGACCTCGACTTTTTGTTGTCGCACGCCGGTTTCGTGACTTGGAAATCAGCGATGGTAGCAATGCGACAATTCGATGCACCGAGACGCAATTTATAAAGGCGCGCCGCTGCAGAGATTGTTGTGGTAGCACAACGCTCTGCAATACCGTTCAGAAAGGTGCTGGGAGAGTGAAGCTCGGGCCACGAGCCCCGCCTCCCGAAGTTGGCGTCCTTCGCTACCACCCACCTCCATTGATGTGCTTCCAGCCTTGCCATCGGCCCGTCCTTTGATTCTGCCCTGCTGTGTCACGGTAGCTTCGAGGATGCCGCAAACAACAACAATACGCTTGGATATACGCAGTCAGCAACAGACCAGACATTACCAGACCGCCATGTCGATTTCCTTTGTCCATCATGCCCACCAGCAAGCACGAACACGTAGGCTCTCCACTATTCAACCATCTAGCGTCGGAGAAAGCATATCGATGCGATGCGGCACCAAAGTTGCTGCTGGACATGTATGGATCATAGATGCATTAATCGCATAGTTACCGAAGAACTGGGTATACCTAACAAGCAGACTCTTATTCCGTCTTCCCATTTACCCTCCCATTCGAATCCCCATTAACCTTGCCGTTCCCCCGCACAATAGTCTTCCCTCCAAACTCCACCCCCCTAATCATAACCTCACTCACCAGCTCCAGCCCCGCAACAAACACTCCCAATAAACTCGCAATGACAAAGTGACTTATCGTCGTGCCAATGTCCAACCAGCTGCCCTCGTCCTTTACCATGTAAAAAAAGGACAGCGTCATGACGTCGCTGACTGCCATGACCACCATGAACAGCGCACTTGGGGCGACGCCGAGGCGCATGTTGAGCAGTCCGAACACAGAGCTGAGGAAGGCGAATGGGACCATGAGTTTGACCATGAGCAATGCGCCTTGGCTGAACGGGTCGAAGACGGGGACTAGGCGGTACACGGCGTCCAAACTGAAAGACGAAACAGACGCGATGTTGGATGCGGAGAAGAAGGCGGATTGGATGAAGTAGAAGAAGAAGAGTGAGATGCGGGCATCTGCCAGCGTCAAGCTTCTGTAGCCGCCGTTCTTGATTGCCTCGATTCGACCCTCGACGAAAGGCTGAAGCGAAGACGGTTCCGAGACCTCCACCTGGGTATCAGCAAACACGAGAGAAGCAGGAGCCTCTACTGCAGGTTTGATCGGGTTCGCTGGCGCAGCAGCCTTTGATTCACCAGTCGTGTGTAAGTAGACTTGATGCTCGAGGCGCATCCAGCTGAAGAGACAGAGGCAGAATGCAAAGTAGAACAGGCCCTCGTATGAGATCGTGAGGATGATGAAAGTTGGTGCAAATTGCAGGAATATGACAACGAGACGGTGGACGTAGTTGCTGTTTGGGTAGAACCGATGTAGTTGTGGGATGAAAAACGACACGAAAAGTGTTGCGCGGCCTACTACGAGGACCCCAAGTGGCAGACCTTGTCGGGCCTGGATGTAGCCAATGCTGCTCTTAGTGACAATCATGGAGAGTAAGACGAGTCCAAGCTGAATACTGAGGATGACGCGCGACTTGTCGTCTAGTTCAGGCTCAGCGAGTTCCTCAGTCGGACCGGTCTCTGCAAGGATGCTCTTCTCGAAGAAGAGGTACAGTGCGCCGACGGCGAACATTAAAGCGCCGCCGAGCATGATTAGTGTAGTGCTTTCAGCCTTGTTCGCTGGAAGCAGCGTAAAGGCGCTCATGGTGAGACACGACAGAACCCACGTCGCCACAGTACCAATGTTCTTTTTCAAGAACTCCTGACCGTAAAGCGCTGGCCACGCAGCCGCTGCGACGTAGCAAACAGTGTAAATCTCCCTGGTGAAGTAGCTTTGAACCTACGTCTGCGTTAGTCTATAGGAGCCTCCTGTGCATTTGAGAACGTACCAAAGCCTCAAGGAGTCCAAAGAAACCAACCACTGACAAGACCAGCTTGACAATGTCGGTGCGTGACGAAACGTGCCCGAAAAGACTCCGGCCGCCCTTGATTAAAGACGATCGACGAACGAAGATCTCTTCCCAGAACATGACAGGAAAGAACGCATAAACGTAGTACACTATCGGAGACTGCTGTTTGAACAGTACACCATAAAGTGCAACAAGGACAGAGGAGAAAGCCGCGATACTAGCCGTAGTCCGTTGTGCCGGTACTACTTCAGTGAGCACGTGGATATCGATGACAGTCGTGATGGCGAAGACAATCCAGCCAACGTATCCGAGGGTGATCAAGGTTCGTAGGAACAGCCAGTCGTACGTCTGCAAATACCGCAAACCTTCGAGCCCAAGGTCAATGAGGTCGTAAGTTTGACGAATAGCTTCGTCCGCATTCCCAGCATTGATCGCCTGTTTTATCACAGACACACGATACTCTGCCGAGTGTGTGTCATCGCCTAGTCCCGGAAATGGCTTATATCGTAGCTCCGTGGATTTCTTAATGTCTTCCTTGACATGATACATTTCCAGTATCTCTTGGGCGTTGACAAGGAGAGCTTGCGCTTTCGAAATCGGATCAGCGTCAAGGTACGACAGTGGAACCACACCAACGTTATTGGTGGGGAAGTCAAGTCCGACCAGATATGCCATGAGAGCTGCAACATCCGCCTGATCCACGTCATGACGCTCGATCGAATCTAGATTCCAGTCTGACGAGAATTTGTCTCCGTGTCCAGGGGCTATTCCGGATTCAGTCTTGTTTGGTGTAGCAATCCCAGCACCCCACGCAACGAGCGGCGTGCGCGTGTTATCCGGATGTCCATCTCCATGGCTACCCCAATCGCTCATACCATGGTCTGCTGTAAATACAAAAGCTGTTTTATCGTCATCGTAGAACTCCTCGATGATCTTGGTGATCTCCTGAACTCCGCGATCCACGATTTGTATGTTCTGCAAGTACTGCCACGAGTACGGTCGGTGCGCATGTCCTGTTGTATCCAGTCCCAGCAGATGCAGGAAGAAGACGTTCTTCTCCTGCCTCAATTGCGCATCCAGCGTCGCATTGGTCTTCGCGTCCGCAAACAGCTTCTTGACCCGCTCAAACACCCACTCGTCAAGAACCCAAGCGTCCTTGGAGGAGTCCTCAAACTCAGCTTCGTAGCAGTATGCGTCTACTCGTCCTTCCACCGCGCCTGTGGAGAACATGGGCAAAATGTCCGGACTACCCCAACTCCATGTATGATGGCTCCGGTTGAACACGCTGTCGAAGTTTACAGGGTTGAGCTTCCACCCCGTCGTAACCGCTGATACATCCTCGTATAGACCTGCAATGAGCGCAACGTGTCCCGGTCTCGATTCGGTAGGTACGCGCGTATGCGAGACACCGAACGTGCCGCTCTCGAGGACTTTGGAGCGGAGGAAGGGCGCAAGAGGGCGTGGTTCGCTCGAGTTCCCGGTGAGGGGTGTTGGTGGATTTGGGTCCGGATCTGATGCGATCGAGTTAGATTGAAAGAGGAGAGTGTATAGAGAAACTTACCTGGAAAGCTTTGAAAGGCTTTGTCCGCCCGAAGACCATCCCCTTCTCCCATTAGCAAACCCTCATCTTCCCTCCCCAACGCATCCACATACCAACATACAGCACCAATCGCTTCGCCGGCGCCTGCATCTCCACCTGATGCTCGCGCATCCCATGCACAATCGGACTCGTGAAGTAAATTGAGAAGCACTGTCCCCGAATTAATTCCACCTTCAAGACTCCCAGCGAATTGCACTACTTACAGAGTATATGTACACGAGATGGAAAACCACCGCGAGCAGCAGAAACGCGTACCGCCTGAGCTGCGCCATGGTGGATGTGTGAAAGAGCGGATGTCTCGCGAGGAGACGGGGTGCTTGTGTGTGTTGGACTGGGGCACCAAGATGGTTCAAGAGGACGCGACCATGAAGGTGTCCCTGCCAAGACCTGCGGATTTGTGCCGCTAGGTGGCTTCTCCCTTCCTAGGCCACCGGTGCGGGAACTTGGTCCTGTGAGGGGGTGGACTTGAGCGTCGCCTAGATATAATTCATTGTATTAGACACACATCGCTTTTCGAGTGCCAATGCGCGGGGTTTGGTGGCATGAGTAGAGATGATGGTGCGCTGTCCGAAAGAGGAAACACCGAGCTCCGCAATTATGATTTGCTAGGATGGACCGATGCAACATCACCCAGCAGTAAGATCTGGCTTTCAATCTATCTCCCGCTTGCAAACTACCAAGTTCTACTAACAGCAATGAACGAGCATTCCAGTCACTCTGATATACTGCAGTCTACTCCTCGACATTGAAGTTCGCGCCTTCTCTCAGGCCCTCAACAACCAGCTCCTGGCCTTCAGCACGCTTGTATATGTCCTTGATATCATCTGCAGATTCGTTAGCATCAAACTTCACTCGATTGAGTACTCAAACTTACCGGTGGTGGTCTCGAAGTGGCTTGTTGCGTCGTAGCTCTTGGACATGAAGATGTTGTCGTTTTCACCACTCTCGAGCGGCTCGTACAGTGGAATGGGCTGGCCGAGGAACTGCTCTTCGATCTTTCCGAGGCGATCTAGACCGGCCTTGAGCTCAAGGTGGTGGTTGCTGTCCGACTCGGCAATAGTTGAGACGATGGCAATGTAGTAACCCTTGGGGCAGACGTTGTGTGCGGACGAGACAACGGCAATGTAGATGTCTGTAAGTGATCAGTAAAGAAAATGTGTTCGAGCATCGATTTACTTACCGTGCTTGCGTCCAACCTGCGACTGGGGGATAATCAGCTGCAGGGAGTCGGCATCGGAAGTGTTGGGGATGGGGTGGTTTAGGATGCAAATGGCCTTGATGAGATGGCCAGTGACGCGCGCCTTGCTGGGGAAGTATGAGGGGTCGGCGAGAATCTTCTTTGCCTTGGTCTCGAACTTCATGCCGGGACCGGTGTCATCGCGCTCCTTCATTGTAGCCTTGATACCGACGACTTTGCCTCCCTCGTAGAGGAACTCGTCAACATCGGTGTTGAGCATGTAGGTACCACCGTAGATGGCAGAGAGGCGCGCGAAGCCCTGGGGAAGTTCTCCCAAACCGTAAAGCGGGTAGATGTATGGGGACTTGCCATATCGGGCCATGGAGTTGACGTATAGTCGGATGCGCTCGATAGCATCGTTCGTGGCGCCCTTCTGCTCGATGTAGTCGTCGGTCGGGTAGAGAGCCATGGAGTGGCCTACGAAGTCGCGAGTGGTAGCCTCGAGGCCGAACTTGTCGTATACATCCTTCATGGTGATGTTCTTGATATCGAGGCCTGTAGTCGTTGGTGAGTCCACTATGCATAGATTGCAACGCATCGTTTACACATACCCTTGTGTGTCGCTGGGTCTTCCTCCTTGTATGCGCCGATGAACTCCAGGAAGTTCCTTGCTCGTCGCTTCTCAAACAGCCCCATCAAGGGCGATCGGAGAGCCTCGCCAGCATCTGATGGCACCTTTGCGACGGTCGCCTTCGCGCCGTTGCCTTGCTGGACGTAGCTACCGGCAATCTGCTTGAACTCGAGGTACTTTGTGACGTCGGTCGAAACGAGGATGTTGGTGAGCTCTCCGTTTGCCATGAGGAGCTTGGGGACGAGGTCGATGTTCCAGTCGTTCACGCGGCCGTACTTGTTCCATGGCTCGCCTTCGGTCTGTCCGTATCTCTTGAAGAGCTATGATGATGTGAGTGTGTATTCATATCATAAGGGGACATGTATACGTACAGCTTCGATATTGAGAGAGGCCGCCTCACTGCGTCATGTTAGCTCTTTGTACTCAAGGTTGCTTGTCAAGGTACTTGCCCGCCATAGTGGTCGTTACGGTCAATGTGAAGGACTTTCTTGCCCTTTACACTGAGAACACTGAAGATGTGTTAGCTCTTCGTCTTGTCGCAAAGGCACGCGCGTGTTACCCTGAAAGCACACATTCAGTGAGACCTGCGAGTTGTTAGCCTTTGATGTCCGCGGCAGTTCAGCGGGGTAGTCCCACCTGTTCCCAGCACTACAACGTCGTACTCGGGCGCGATCTCATCCATGATTGCGGTTTAGTATGTGCGAATGAACAGTGGGATGAGGGGACTGTGTGTTGTTTACTGAAGCTTGGTGGCAAGTGTTGGCGGTGTGAAGTGCCTGTATGCGGGAAAGCGGTGGGGGTTCATCGCTGTAGCTTTGGACTAGTGCCGTCTTGAGGCTCCTCGACTTTATGCACTGCACATCTGTGATCCACCCGAGCAATAATGCCTGCGCTTGGGTCAATAGATAATCCTGTTGGGCAAGTGGCATCTTCCGCGAGGGAATCCGCAGGTAAGCAATATGTTGATGCATGCATATGTTCCTCGTTGTACAGCAGCTCGAATAGCTGTTTGCGAATGGTATTGTACAAGTATTCGTATCTCTAAGAGGTCTCCGTCGCCATGTTATGCCTCGCAGTGCACTATGCAGTGACTATATGCCAGCCTTCAGACAGCAAATGCTGGCCTACTCCGACGTGACCAAAGCTCTCCAGTGTGTATTCCGCCACTCTGCAAGTGACGCCTTCCTGCGGGCCTAGATAATATCCTAACGCCGTATGAGGAGTCGCTATGATCGAATATTGCTCGGTGGGTCGGCGACGTCTGGTTCGAAAGCGTCCTAAGAAAATGTTAGCATGATGACACCCCAAGACGTAGTGTGTACACACATAAGCTGGCTCGACGAATTGCGGGCCGTCTGTCCTCGACAAGTCGATACTTGGGTCCTGCTTGGCAAGCTCAACTGCCTCCATGTATGCCTGGTGTCGCTCAGAAAGTGTATCCAGGATGGCCTTCATCGTCTCCTGCACAACCGTGTCTCGGTCTTTGTTTTCCTGATCACCATAGCCAGCGTCAAGACGTGCCCGCTCAATCTTCTCCGTCGCCAGGCGGTTCCGCTCCTTCACGCATACCCACCATAATTGGTGCAGTGCATCCCAGTCTTGATTGCGCAGTTCGCCTACAGTCCATGCTCGGCCTGTGTCATTGTCAGCCATTGGCAAGAGCCGCAACCGCTTGACAGTCCATACCGTGTCTGCTCTCGTCGACAGGCGTCTGAATGAGCTTCTTGTCCTTGAAAAAGTCCCACAAGCCATGGTCCGGCGTGCCTGTGACTTTCTCTGTGATGGGTACTGGCTTCGGTGGCTGGTCCCCAGACCCCTTTTTAGATAGGACAGAGAGTGTCTGCCTCTTTCGAAGACCTGTTCCCCGTACTGCTGACACTCCTCTGTTGGAGTTATTGTCCTTTTTGCATCTTATGGGCGATGTTGAGAATCGTGCGGCGGGAGCACTGCGCATGCACTGGGCGGAGGGAACGAGGAAGGCGAGGACTGATCCGGTCGTCCTAATTGATGCTGCACCGGGTCGCATTATTCGAGTGTGTATGGTAGCCATTGTGTTGCTAGACTGCGCCTCGTTGACTGCGGGCGGGAGGATATGCGCCTGCTGCGGATCGCTGCGCCAAAAGTTGACAACTGTGGCCCGTGCACGACCGACGGAAGTGACGATGGAACCCGACCAAATTCGATTCGAAGAGTTGACTTGTTGACCGAAAACATTCAGCTACGAGGAGAAAGAAACAGGTTCTTCCTATTACGTTCACTGCGTAGCGATGCGATACCTCGTGCTACTACATATGCTACTACATATGCTGTTGTCGCGGCCTCGTAGTTGACAACATGCAGCAAGCAGTCATAGGATCACGCCTAGGGAAACATACTCTGTGTAGAATGGAAATCGTAAGTTTGCGCGCGAATATAACCAATTCTGTACATCCGCATGTGAACTTGCGTCACTTGCTGTGTTGAGTTACATGGTCCGTCTCCACTAGGCTTGTAGGACGCGGAACAGGGTAGCCTGGCTGACGGACTGCCGCTCAGCCCTCTTTCATATAAAGCCTGAGGCTTCCCCACCAACTCCCTTCCTTTCTCCTTCACCCCAAAGCTCCGCGCTTGACACCCCGTGTTGGGCGCCCTTCGCTGAACAAATTTTCTTTGAAGACTACCTCGATTTCACCAGCGGGTACCAGGACCCGCAGTTTACAATACAACAATGCAGCAATCAAACGCCAACATGCGCTTCGCTCCAAGCAAATCCGTCTTCGTCTTCTGGCAGCCAAGCCAACTCAGTGGACGCTCAAGACGCCTATGGTAGTGGTAGTCAGCCTATCAACTGGGACTTTGCGTTATTCTCCAACACCGACACTGGCAACCTCGTCCCAGAAACGACTTCGTTTCCGCTTTCTTCTTCGGCCGCCTTGACGGGCACTCTTACTTCACACGATTTCTCGCTAGACAGTTCCACGGACTGGAATGTCTTTCCTTTCCCATCCTCTTCTGGACCTTCGCCATACCTCGGCAATGACTCACAATTACTCACGGGCGGAGCCATGCCTTTTACGACCTCTACCGACTCTCTCAACACTACGGCTATAAGTACTGGCATGGAGACCCTGCACAGTGCCCACTTCTCCACTTCCATGGTGAAAGGTAAGAAAGATCTGCATACATCTATCTGCTTAAGACTAATTTGGTGCAGAGCATTCATCGTCAGGATCATCTGCAGGCCACCGGACGCACGTCTCTTCCTCGCCAGAGCAGTCTTATTCGTCTCGACACACCAGTTCAAAAGCCAGTCCTCTTGCTCCTGAGCCCTCGAAAATTGAAAAGCGCAAAGCCAACACAATGGCTGCGCGCCGCTATCGTCAGAAGCGCGTCGATCAAATGAGCACTCTTGAGTCCGAACTCAAGGACGTCAAGACCGAGCGTGACGACCTCAAAGTACGCTGTGCTAGGCTCGAAGGCGAGGTCGAGACGCTTCGTGCATTGCTCCAGTCTCGCAGCTAGTTTTCTTCATTGTCAGCTTCTCTTCTGTCATGGTGTTCGCTTCAATATGGCTGTATGAGACCTCCTTTCAGACGATGTCGGAAGTTGCTCGCTCATTGCACACCTGTTCAAGGCAGCATCAGATCGGCAAAGTAGATTTTAATCTCTGAGGCTATTCGGGATAGGTTATGGGCACTCACACAGTACTGAGGATGTATGTAGTAATGCGATGTCGGTTTTCGTTCTACTGATCTATCTACTCTATAATTCTGCGGCTACATTTTGTACTTGACTTCAACCATCCTGGCATCACGATTGCTCATAATGAGCTCTCTCAGGCGGTGTCCATATAGAACCGCATTCACTCTCATCCGCAATCATTCTGATCAAACTCACCATCATTCTCTATCATCGTGAGTCGAGTTCTGCGCGACACTGGACTCGGATACGGCAACGCTGACAGTCCGATGTTGAGTGGGGCATGTAAGCTAGCGCACATAATCAGGTTAGACTGAAATGAGTCATATTTGGTCATTCTGAGCAACAGTGAGATGCACCTCCACAACCGTCATTGGCAAGTCTGGATGCAACATGCAAGCCCTTCTGGAGTCGATCAGATTGCAGCCATGATCCACCAAATTCCTGTCACCGGCCCTCTCGATAACTCCCGAGCAGAGCTATCTTCTTCTCCGGCTACATTAAACAAAATGCGGCGACGACAAATTCAGCGATGATAATCTTTCATTTTCTTCGCAGAAGGTAGCTGAACCCATGAAATTTCGGGCTGCCCGAAGTCTTACGCACGAACAGTTCCTGTACGCACGAACAGTTCCTTTCGTTTGCTTTGCAGAAGGTAGTTAAACCCATGAAATTTCGGGCTGCCCGAAGTCTTACGCACGAACAGTTCCTGTACGCACGAACAGTTCCTTTCGTTTGCTTTGCAAAGGGTAGTAAAACCTATGAAATTTCGGGCTGCCCGAAGTCTTACGCACGAACAGTTCCTTTACGCACGAACAGTTCCTTTACGCACAAACAGTTCCTTTACGCACAAACAGTTCCTTTACGCACAAACAGTTCCTTTACGCACAAATAGTTCCTTTCATTTGCTTTGCAGAAGTCTTTGCAGAAGGTTGTTAACACATGGAATTTCGGGCTGCCCGAAGTCTCACGCACGAACACTGACAGAACGTAGTTGAATCTATGAAATTTCGGGCTGCCCGAAGTCTCACGCACGAATACTGACAGAACGTAGTTGAACGCATCAAATTTCGGGCTGCCCGAAGTCTTACGCACGAACACGAACAGTTCCTTTCATTTCCTTTGCAGAAGTCTTTGCAGAAGGTTGTCAACGCATCAAATTTCGGGCTGCCCGAAGTCTCACGCACGAACACGAACAGTTCCTTTCGTTTCCTTTCTAGAAGTCTTCGCAGAAGGTTGTGAACCCATGAAATTTCGGGCAGCCTGAAGTCTCACGCACGAACATAAACAGTTCCTTTCGTTTTCTTCGCAGAAGTCTTCGCAGAAGTCTTTACAGAAGTCTTTGCAGAAGATTGTGAACCCATGAAATTTCGGGCAGCCCGAAGTCTTACGCACCAACCATCCTTTTTATTTTCTTTGTAGAAGTCTTTGCAGAAGGTTGTGAACCTATGAAATTTCGGGCAGCCCGAAGTCTCACGCACGAACTATCTCTTTCGTTTTCTTCGCAGAAGTCTGCAGAAATCTTTGCAGAAGGCTGTGAACCCATGAAATTTCGGGCAGCCCGAAGTCTCACGCACGAACTATCTCTTTTGTTTTCCTCGCAGAAGTCTTTGCAGAAGGTTGTGAACCCATGAAATTTCGGGCAGCCCGAAGTCTCACGCACGAACAATCCCTCTCATTTTCTTCGCAGAAGGTTGTCAAAGTATGACATTTCGGGCAGCCCGAAATCTCTTGCACGAACAATCGTCAAGGAGATAGGCTTGCCCTTTTTGAAATCTTAGCCGCCTTTTTTCTACATTCACTCATGCGCTGTTTGTTCCCTGCCATTGCCGCACGGCTCAATGGATCTGTGAGGTCAGACAGGTAGTGCATCCTGCAACGAAACATATGCAGGATCGATCTTGTGTATGATCGCATCACGCTGAGTTTATTTTGAGCAGAGACTGTTCATGACAACGTCTCATGAGGCCATGGAGATGTCTGCTACTTCTGCGGAACCATTCAGGGATTTGCTTCCTAGGTACCGCATACTCTGGTGAAATTCGATTATACTAGGCCTATTCAGGAAGTCGCTGAGGGCCTATCAGATCAGTCCTGTGAGGCCTTTTACTTTAGATATTCCTAAAAATAATGCTGAGTGAAGAGTTTTGGGCCCAACGGAGCCTTCTGGTAGGCCTCAACGACTTCCTAAATAGGCCTAGCATAATCGAATTTCACCAGAGTATGCGTAGGACGTCAAAGTCCTTGACACCTTCTTGACATCTGCATCATCACGACAGCCCAAACAACCGTTGTTGTCGACATTTTTGAAGTAGCCCAAATGTCATGTTCTGGAAGCGAATGGAGCGTCAGTATTCTCCACGTCCACACATCTCCCTCCACAGGGCGCGGCTGTTCCTAGGTCCGCGTTTCTGAACTACATACGGGTTGACAGTTGTAACAGACAACAGGCAGTAGCTAGCCTAGATCTGTCTGTCTCACTGGTTAAACTCTATCTTCTTCCACCTTTGTTCGATCTCATCAGCCCTAATCTTCGACGCCCTACCGTTGCATGGCTGGGTTTCACGTCTCGGAGCTAAGCACAGGTGTGCGCCCGGAGTACACACGGATTATCGCGCAATCGTATTGTCATACGGCATTGTGGATGCATATTTGCTGCGTTTATCAATGCCAATGTATGAACCATCCAGAATCAGACTCGTTTTCCATGCTCTCAAATACCAGATTATAGCCTCTCTCAACCTTCCGCGCCCAAATAGGTAGGTCAGAAAGACAAATGACCTCTCGATGGGATCCAGCACGACTGCACCAGACTTCTCGTCTTGAAAGTATATGAATACTCCACGAAGGCGGATATGATACATCCTGGCACATGCAGGTGATCACCACAGGCACAGTTTCAGCCTCAAAATCTCAGACACCGACCACATCCCGGCTAAAAGTGGATCCATGGCAACGCACTTCCCGAAGCCGCCACATCATGCATACGGTGCAACCACTGGGCTCTTCCATGCGATCTTTTGCTGAATTGCTTGCGTTCTTCAACTGTGCTACCATGGTGCAACGATGAGCCATTCGCGCTAGCATGCTTCACATGCACAAAAGTTCAAGAACTGCACCATTACAAACGGTTTCGCGTGGATCAGCTAGGCACATCTGGTCATTTGTGCTGATCCTCTACATCACTACAGTGCATGTCCGCGCCTGTGGATACCTCGGCGGAATTACGCAACGGCTGCTGAATGCGTTCATGCATTGAGAACGTTATCACAGGAACAATCGAGGCAAATCAAGATACGTGAACTGTGGTTCTAACCTGTCAGTATTGCAGTCAGTTCAGAATCCAAAAAGCCATACTATCGGTATATGTATTGTGGCAATAAAAGCATGCACGATCTTCCTTCACACACCTGCAGCTATGCGAACATGGAGTTTGCATGATCACCAGCCCCCGCCTAGGTTTCGCTCAGCACACCCAGCGGGAAACTACGGGAACTGTGGAACACTCCGTCTCCTGGTGCAGAATCCGGGGAAAAGGCTGGATGCCCGCATGGATGATTCCTGCTCTTAACTCATAGTCTGGGCACCTTACGTCTGAGTCTACCGTCCCTTCTTTTCGTTCGCTATTGTTATCAACGTCTGGGCGTCCCGAACCACGACTCGTTCATTTCCATGTTTCTTAGATTTGTCTTTTGATTCTGGCTACTCTTCTCACCGATTGAGCTGCAATAGCTCATACACATACGCCATGTACCTGCGACCAGGTTTTGTGGTGGTGATTGTCGGCGCGACATTGACGTCGTTGTCGACAATTATCTTAGCTCTACGGTTTGTTCTATGCAACGATTGACTTGGCCATTCTGACATCAATCGTAGATACTACTGTCGACATTTCATCATGAGATCTATGGGAGCATCAGATCATCTGATGCTTGTTGCTTTGGTAGGCTTACTCTACGCCTTGCCTCGATCTGTACTCACGGCTCATAGATCATTACCTGGGGAAACTTCGTCATCAACTACTATCAAGATGAGACAAGCAGCCACTTTCGCCCCAGTTGGCTACGGATACCGGTAAATCACCTTTTTGAATTCCAACCAGCCTCCTCTAATAAGCCTTTAGGAGAAAAGAGAGCAGTTCCTAGTCGCGCTTCGCGGCACCCTTATCACATGGTGGCTGTACCGCACGACCTACATACTAGCTCTCGGCTTCGTTAAGCTCAGTATCCTCTTCTTCTACCGGACATTCGCCTCGACTCGCACCTTCCGTTACTGCGTCCATGCAACTATAGCCTTTGTCAGCATGTACACAGTCGGAGCGGCAATCGCGTCTACTTTCCAGTGCCGAAATCCATCCGATTCGTTTTCCACCGACGGCTACCTCGCGCAATTCGATCGTAACCCTCAAACACAAGCACCGAAATCCCAGTGTTACGATCCGATCAAGCTTTGGGTCTTCTCCGCAGTAGCTAATCTTACAAGTGATGTATTCATCATGCTCCTACCCATTCCGGCACTGCTAAGCCTCCGGGTGCCTATGACCAAGCGACTTGCACTCATTGGCATCTTCTCGATCGGGATCATGGCCATTGTTGCATCTTCTATCCGTATGTGGGTCATGATGCTATGGGCAGAATCGTGAGTATTCCTACAAGCGTATCACAACAATCACTAATCTATTCACGCAGACCTTGGAACTCAGCAAAGTTCGGCGCTGACCTCTTACTCTGGGGCCAAGTCGAGACTAACAGCGGCATCATCTCGGCATCCGTGCCTTTTCTTCGAATGCTTTTCATCAGCAAGAAGAAAGAGGAGCGCGGCGTGTCAGATCGAAGAGTGGTGGGTGCTAGTCCGGTCAATCCCATGCGCGTCGGACCCGTCAGCCAAAATCAACCGCTGGAGAAACCCCTCGAGGTCGATACCTGGGCTGTAGCAGAGACGGAGAAGCGGGGAGGTCCAGCATGGGGGCCGTTCATCACCGTACCGGAAAGTCTAAGTTCAATAGACAAGAAGAGTATCGAGTTGGATCACGAGAAGCGACATCATCCTCTCGAGACAGTCTAGGAAGAAGTCTGCCTCTGTATTTGTAAAACACATCAGCGTGCTGATAATGTATGGTCAACGACGGGATCGTTCAGCGTGGTAGCGGGCTACTGCGCCGCTGGCCCTGATGATACCCATGGTCAGTCTACGATATTTCTGCTTTTGGGAGAAGTCATTAACAGTATAGCAGACGTTTGACAGCAGGACTGCAATTAGCTGCACCTTTGATTGCTGGCTCATTTGGAGGAAATAATTTCGTAATCGCTCGCTATAAGACAGGCTTCAAGGAAGCATTTATGACAGTATTAAATTCTTGTTCATTACTCTTTGAAGCATACCGGGCCTTGTTCTCAGTCACGGCCATTTACACTTTCTGCGGCGGTGATGATCGCGGACTAGATTGCAGGGAATCCTCGCATGGCAAAATGTGTTGACCCTGGTTGGCAAGACTGAATCCTGCGACAGGTCGCGTCGGAGGCGAACAAGTCCACAGATTCGGATTTGAAACAGAACAAGGTTGGTAGAGGACGGATTACGTTCACTGCATCCGACAGCAAGTCGCGTAGTACAAGGTCCACATACTTGTGATCATGTTGAATGAGGCGCCACATTGCGCGAGACAATCAACAACTAATCGAATCCACCGGACCCATCTTTGACATCATCTCATGTAGTTCTTAGAACGCGAAGCGTGTCAGCAAGGCTGTGAAGTGCAGGGATGGGGTAAACTCAAGACCAGTCCGAAAACGGCAAGACCCTCGGCGATGATGGCTGACGCTGTCAGACACGACTTTAGTATACTTGGTAGAGCGGGCTGCAATGGGGCCGCGTTCACGAGCGCTTCACTTGCACATACAGAACAGCTATTCCCTTACCGCCTGCGTGCTCCAGTATACACGTGCGGTTGAAGCTATCACACCACTGCCTGCACCTTCCCCACCTATGCGGACATAAGAAGCACCGCAACCGTGGCGCTCACTCGCTCCTACCACACGCTCCTGTTCGCTACCGTCGCCCTCTTCATCTCTATCGTCGCCATTCTGGCTTCTCTGCGACTCGGCGTGCGGCCCCCGTCTATTATACAGTACTTGAAGCCGAATCCGCTGCGAGAATCCGTTTGCACAGGCGTTTCGACCGCTCACGAATTCAACCATGGTGCGGGAATCTTGACATGTGCTCTGCTATGTTACTGAACTGACATGATTGATAGGCCCCGACTCAGTACAAGACACCGCCACAGCTGCCGCCCAAGTTCACCGCGACGAAGCAGAGCTTGATCGAGGACACGAAGAAGCTGGTATGTTGAGGCTATGCGCGCGCTGCACCCCACAATGAGGGGTGGTGGAAGGCCAAACTGACATGGCGCAGATTGACAGATCACGAGGCATTCAAGATGCCATTGTCCGCGACGTGAAGCCCGACACCGCGAGCTTTGCAAACGTTATCCTCCCGATTGCCCACGATGACAACAAAATGGCTATTGAGTCGCACATCATCGGCTTCTACAACGCCGTGTCCACCGACAAGGAGCTGCGCGATGCGTCCAGCGAGGCAGAGCAATTGCTCGACGACTTCGGCATCGAGTCCTCCATGCGCGAGGACGTCTTCAACCTGGTCGATGCGGCGCTCAAGAAGAAGGAACAGCTTGACCCCGAGTCGCAGCGCTTGCTCGAGAAGGACCATAAGTCGTACATTCGGAATGGTCTGAGCTTGCCCGCGGGCCCCAAGCGGGACAGGTTCAAGGAGATCAAGCAACGGCTGAGTCAGATCAGCATTGCTTTCCAGAAGAACTTGAACGAGGAGAATGGAGAGCTGTGGTTCACACCGGAAGAGCTACATGGCGTGCCGGAGGATGTCATTGCGACTCTGAACAAGGGCGAGGGCGACAAGGAAGGCAAGCTGAGGCTTACCTTCAAGTACCCAGATCTGTTCCCCACGCTAAAGTACGCGACGAATGCGGAGACGCGCAAGACGGTCATGACTGCGAACGAGAACAAGTGCAATGACAACGTTGCCCTGTTCCGTGAAGCCATCCTCCTGCGCGACGAAGCTGCTCGCATCCTCGGCTACGAGAACCACGCACAGTTCAGGATTGAGGACAAGATGGCGAAGACACCCAAGACTGTGAACGACTTCTTGGCAGACTTGCGCAAGCGTCTGGCGCCGGGTGGAAAGAAGGAGATTGAGAAGCTGATGGAGTTCAAGAAGCAAGATGTCAAGGAACAGGGTCTTACTGGTCCTTTGGCTGAGGGCTACTACCTCTGGGACCACCGGTACTACGACCGCCTGATGCTGGAGAAGGACTACCAGCTCGATCACCAGGTTATCGCAGAGTACTTCCCTCTCCAGACCACCATCCAGGGCATGCTGAAGATCTTCGAGGAGCTTTTCGGTCTTGTTTTTGTCGAGATTGTTGGCGAAAAGGACCGGGCAGCTCTTGCAGAAGGTGGCAAGGGTTCGGATATTGTCTGGCATAAAGATGTCTCAATCTTCAGTGTCTGGGATGATGAGGGTGAGGGCGCTGGCTTTGTCGGATACCTCTACCTTGATCTCTTTCCTCGTGACGGCAAGTACGGTCACGCTGCCAACTTCAACTTGCAGCCTGGCTACATAGATGAGAACGGCAAGAGGCGGTACCCGGCGACTGCGCTGGTCTGCAACTTCTCAAAGCCGACACCGAAGAAGCCATCGCTGCTGAAGCACGATGAAGTTGTTACCCTCTTCCACGAACTTGGTCACGGTATCCATGACTTGGTTTCACGAACAACCTACGCCCGCTTCCATGGCACCAGCACTGTGCGCGACTTCGTTGAGGCGCCATCACAAATGTTGGAGAACTGGTGCTGGACCCCGTCTCAGCTCCGCAGCCTGTCACACCATTACTCATACCTGTCTCCTGAGTACGAAAAGGCTTATATTGAGTCTTCGGGCTTGGAAAAGAAGCCTTCCGAGCAAATTCCCAATTCGCTTATCGCCAACTTGATCAACACCAAGCACGTTAACGATGCGCTGTTTAACTTGAGGCAACTGCACTTTGGCACTTTCGACATGACTGTGCATCAGCCAGCCAGCCACGAGGAACTCAAGAAACTCGACATTACTGAGACCTACAACAAGCTGCGAAACGAGATCAGCCAGCTTAATGGCCCTGAGGCGCTTGACGGCCCCACCAAGGGTGATTGGCACTGGGGCAACGGCCAGGCCACATTCGGTCACTTGATCGGTGGCTACGACGCTGGGTAAGTCACTTTCATCCCTCTCATCATCGTTTGACATTCACTAACATGACAACAGTTACTACGGCTACCTCTCCTCGCAAGTCTACTCCACCGACATGTTCTACACCGTCTTCAAGGCGGATCCCATGAACGGCAAAGAGGGCCGACGGTACAGGCACACGGTCCTCGAGCGCGGCGGAAGCAAAGAGGAGATGGAGATTCTGGAGGAATTCCTCGGACGCAAGCCAGAGACGGAGGCGTTTTACAAAGAGTTGGGGATTGGTCAGTAGATAGTAGATGATTGGGGGTATTAGCGATGCATTGCATGTGAATACGAATAAAGATATGTGAACATTACACTGCTAGTATTGACTTTGGTGATGCGAGTGATACGGAGAAGCTGACAGCGCACATGACATGTCGTCCCAGCCAGCGACGTGACTGAACAACACATTTACATGCAAGACCTTCTTTCTCTCCTCACTGCGTCTCCTTCTAACTGCGCCTTTACATACCTCTTTCTAACAAACTCACCAGCATGCCTAACCCCGTCATCAAACCCTTCTCCTAGTTCACATCGTCCCCACATACTCCCTGCGCGGTGGTCAAATGTAAAAGCATAGTCAAAATACACAGTGAAGGTAGGAGTAGCGGAGGTAGCCTTTGCAAACGACATGAGAGGGGAATTAATTGATTGGGGCTGTGAGCGGGATGAGTTGGGATGTGTTTGTTGATCAGAGGGTAGTTGGTTTGATGGACGGGTAGAAGAAGAGAATGATAGAAGAAAGGGAGAGGGGAGAAGGTGTATACGAGGGATTCAGAAACGGTAGATAGTGACATCAAGAGTGAGAGAAGTGGACGAGTCATAAAGTAGATCTGGCCTTTCCCGCCCCAAAAGTACTGCAAATACGATAAAATTAATAGGCGTCTCACTTCAGTCATGATATCCATCCCTACACTTCATTTCACAGAGACAAATCTACCATAGGCCCTTTATCGTGGAAGCTGCGTGTAAACTCACTTCTTGCCCCCGTCTTGCGTTTTCCCGTCGTATCTGGGATACTCGCGTACTTCGCCCGCGCGAAGGGGCTGGCCTCGCGCGTGGTACGGATCGTTCGCCTGGGGCGGCGTAGTGCCCTGTTGGACTACGTTCTCGCGGGGGCGGCGGAAGTCAGATCTTTGGGTGTCGTAACGTGTTGAGCCCATTGTTGTTTTGCTTGATGAAATGAGTTTGGGGCTGGTTGTGTATGTTTACGGAGCTGTGTGATGAGAATGGACAGATGGGTAGTTTGGGTAAGGAGTTACGAGGAGAATCAAGTGAAGAAAGTATAAGGAGGGGGTTTATATGCTGTGGAAGGTGAATCATAGGGGAGGTGAAGAGTTGGGGTGCGAGTTGTTTGGCTTCATGCTGGTGTGCTGTCTATTGAGTGCGCAAACTGAGTAAGCTCTGTGAAGATTACGCGGTGCGTTGGAGTAAGACTTCAAGTAAGAGATCTGAACAAAGTGTAAGCATCGGCGGTGCATTGTAGGGAAGCCAATATTGCATCTTGACAACAACCTATGTCGTATCCCACATGGGAAAACAGATGTAAGCATATTTGCTACTTCTTTGAAATGAAGTGACGGATTTTGAGACCCATAGCACCGTGTGTAGAAAGAAAGGATGCAGCAAAGCAGCACGCGAAACTCTTGACAATGACGTGATGTGCCTCGGCTGAAGAGGAACGAACAACGCGTCCTCACCACCTCCTGCTGATCTGACTAAAGTACCCATCGCTCTCGATATCATAATTGAATACGCACTTACATCCTCTATGCCCGTCACACGAGGTCAAAAGCGCGAAAACGAAATGGAAGCCGCGCTGAAAACCTTCTTTTCCTCCCCTCGCTTCGCTGTAGCCGGCGCATCTTCCGACCCCAGCAAATATGGCCATAAAAGTACGTACACGTCCACGTAGAATCATTCGTTCCATCTCACATCTGAAAACAGTCTTTGCGTGGTATCTGCGCCATTCACTACCAGCAACACCAATAAATCCCCGCTCTCCTACAGTCAACATCTTGCAGCGTGACCACACTACCGTGCCGTCGCCGAGCGCACTTCAAGATCCGCCAGCATCGAGTTATTCACTCTCTGTCATCACGCCACCGGCTGTGACGAAGCAGTTGCTGAAAGAGGCTAAAGAGGCGGGTGTACCGGCTGTGTGGCTGCAACCAGGAAGTTTCGATGGAGAGGTGTTAGAGTATGCGAAAGCGAACTTCAAAGCTGCGATAGCCGGGGATGGGGGTAATGGTAGTGAAGGGTGGTGTGTGCTTGTGGATGGGGAGGAAGGATTGAGACTTGCTGGGAGGGAGTGGTCGAGGCTGTGAAGAGTTTGACTAGTCGTGGTGTTTTATGAGTCCTGAGCGCTTCTGCCGTGAAGCGCAGGAGAGACGTAGACAATGCCAGTATTCACAGCTTCGAAATATGCGGACGAAACCAAGCTAGATTACTGAAATAAGAGTTTTTTCAGCTTTGACGACAAAGTTCGCCAAATTTCCTGCCTCTATATATGAATGTAGTCTATAGCTTACTTCATAATCTCTAAAGCTGACCGGAATACCTAAATGAAAGAAAGGCTGCTAATTTCAAGGAGCGTTTGGCAATTTGATTAGGTAATTTCGGATGTCTTGACCTTGGTAAGCCTGCACAAACTCATGCTCAAGGCCTTTATGCTCCTCCAATGTACTACACTCATCGTAATTGAGTAAATAGTCAACATCCGCCCCGTCTGCGTATATGTCAAGTGTCTCAGCCCGAGCAAGGTCCAACCAAGCCTCCTTCGTGATCACTGGCTTGTTGTATAATAGAGTCAGATCATTCGGCCTACAGATTTGATCTCTCACACTGTCGATCCTATCCCAAGGGTATTCCATCTCTTCTGTCACTTCCCAGCAAGCATCTGGCGTAATCTGAATTTCAATTTTCGCAAGAGTAGCTTTGCGTGATATAGCGCATTTTGCGAGCTCCGTAATCCAGTTTGCCTCGGCTTCTCCAAAGTCGCTCCAGCTTTCTCCGTACTCCTCGAAGTCCCAAGCAAACGTTTTCAAGCTCGGACCTAGCACGTTCGAGTCTTCATGCGAGAACTGCACAGGAGCTCGCATCTGCCATCTCGATAGCTTTAGATATTCAAGCTTCGGAAAGAGCGTGGCGTTGAAAAGTCGATCACTGGCTGTGCGGGAAAGGACGCCTATTTCAACATGTCTAAGAGAGTTCTGATGGATGCGCAACCAGCTCTCGAACATTGGATAGTCCATACGATGATTCTCAAATTCTGGGTTGTCTGAGAAGTTGCAAAACTCCAAACGGGTGAGCACGGCAGGCCATTGTAGAAGGAGAGCTGCACTTTGAGGCCGGTCTCGGTAGCCGGATATCCGTAAGGTTGTGAAAGATGCGGTGCGCATTTGTGGTGATCGTGCTAATTCGACATCTCCATTGTCCCACCACTCCCAAATGCCATTAATTTCCAATCTCTTCAGCCTCGGAAAACGCAGACGCTTGATAAGAGATAGGACAATAAAGCTAGAGCCTTCAAAGCTAGAGCCTCCATAGTCAATTTTGAACTCCTCTAGATCTTTGAAGTTGGCCGCTATCCGGGCAAGAACGTCCCATGCGTGGGTGGTTATCGTCCCGTTGGTTTGGTCATACTCGTTGCCATCGAAACTGCCAAAAATGGAAAGATTACGGGTACCCGTGAGCCAATCGGCAAAGTCTTTTGCAACTGTATAATTGTCGTCAGGCCGCCCGTGATTGTAAAGGCTCATGTGCAGCGATCTACCAGTAGAAAAATTAGATGTCAGTGTCAATTATGGGAATGTGAAGAATACCGTAACCGTGGGCGTATTCAAGCTGCAGCCATGACACTCGCCATGTTGCATTGTAGGAAGTACCACAAGTTTTGCAACATTGACGAGCCACTTCCTCGTGAGAATTTGAAACAACAAGTACATTTCCAGGTTATTCCTCACTGAAGGAGAACAAACGAACACAACTGCTTGTAGGATGGAAAGAATTACTTGATAACCACTTACCTACAGTGCTTCCGAAGATGTGGTCTGTCCCTGAGCGTACGGTGGAGGTTTTTGACTGAGATGCTGGGAGGTACCACTTGGTTTGGATACTCGATTCGAATATCACGTAGCAGTAACGGCCGCGCCAAACGTCTCAGTCGGTGGCATACCTTAGTCAGTATTCGGGCTATCCTATTGTGACAGACTGTTCTTCGTTGCTTGCGGTTTTGGGATCCATCCTCACTAATAGCTAGCTCGACAATGTGGGCTAGAAGTTCATCCGGTAGCTGAAATAAGGAGTTCTTCGTTGGCTGTTCGCCAGAGGGCCAGCGAGACTGTGCAGTCGTCCTTTTGGGGGTGCCATATGACGATCCAGTACTGGCTAGCGGCGACGGCGAATCCACTTCGATGATCGCCAAAGAGTTGGTGCGCGAAGGACCTAGATGCAGTTGATGTCGGGGTGCCATTTCAAGCTATAAGGTAGGCTTGAGTAACTTCCATGCGCGATCCAGACCTCAAACGCTTTACTGACTTTGATGTTGTTACTGAGTGGCTAACCTCGGCCCTTTCCTGACCCCAATGTTTTGGTGATGCTTGCGCGAAGGACCCCTGCACCCGATAGATCAATGGAACGCCAACCTCAGTGACAAACACCAAGCTGCCCCATGTTGAATCAGATACAACAGTATTTGTGCACTTAAATCGCCAGGGAAACAGTGTAAATAGGAAGGTTTCTGAGGCAAAAGAAGGCCCTAGGAGCCCGGACATCGCGGTCCAGATCCTCCAGGGCCGTGACAGGCATCTCCTATATATTTAAACATTTCACCTTGTTTCTCACATACGACCATAGGACGATGAGAGCAAGGCTTCCCGTTCGCTCAGCCATATTTAAGCATCGTACCGGAGGGTTAGTAGTTAAGTGGGTGACCATTAGCGAATCTCCTCTGTTGTATGTTTTTGACATTTTGACTTGATTTTTGCTTCTGCTTGCATCAGAAATTAGTGATCGAGGATGCTAAAAATCCAAAATGCTTCAAGTGACGAGAACATCCTAGCAGCAACTGCTGACTTCACCGACCCTGATCTCGCGTGACTTCATCTCACGTAACCATCGTCCAAGCGCCATCATGGGATATCCATGACGCGAGCTTGAGTAATCTAGCCAAAGTATATCTGGAAAGCCCACGCTCACATACTCTTTTTGCCGCCATGTCGCGCTCGGACCAGCGCCTATCCCGGTACCATCTTCATTTGATACGTACATTCCAATTGTTTGTGTACGGACAAGATTTTGTATGCCATTCACAATTGCAATGTCTGTGGGTGGTAAGTGTGCAAGGAGCCCCATGATGGCCCATGCTGTCTGCGTCGGTGTACTATCAAATCTTTCCGTTGCATAGCCCTGTTGATACGTCGATGCGCCTTCACCCCATCCTCCATCCTGGTTCTGTACAGACTTGATCCACGAAATTGGTTGCTGGATCATCTCATCTTTACAGCCTCTGCTCTTCTTACTGTGCATGCTTCCTGAACAGAACTTCATGCCACAAAGTACACTGTATGTTCCGTTCAGATAGTTCACATGCCATCGACTTCTCCATCGTCCCTGGGAGTCTTGCTCGGTCCGGAGGTATTGAATGGCTTTGTGACAAGCGCGTCTGATTTGGAGACACATTTCATCCATCAACAGTCTCTTGCCAGTCTTGCGATAGAAGTCATCACTCAGCGCGAGCAAAATTCCGAAGCATTCCAAAACGCGTCCGGTGATGTCTGGCACACTTGGGTCAAAGAACTCGTTGCCTTGACCAAACGGTGTATAGTTTAACCAGCAGTTGCGATTATCCCAGCCGTCGAAACATGCCCATCCGCCATTCGTGCATTGCATTCCCAGCAGGAAGTCAATAGCTGCCAGTGATGCTTTAGATGATAGTTCAGCGGGTTCGTGCATGGCAATACACAGCAGAGAGACGAGAGTATCGTCGTTATCAGGGTAGTGGGTGTTCTGGGCATGCATCAGTCAATACCGGGAAGTATTGCCTCATGGGGCACATGTGGTAAAGGTTGCACAGGTGGTTCTAGGGTATACTTACACATTCCTGATAGCACCATCCGCCTAGAGCAAGTCTTGGGTTTTGCTTGTGGCAATCTCCAGGCACGCTGAGAATCTGGTGGTCCTTAAACCATTCGATAGTCACTAGGAGTATGGATTAGCGACGTATAAAGTCATGGTAGCAAAGTCTTTGCCTACAATCCATGGCTGCAGTTTGCAGTCCAGTATCCAGAAGGCCCAAAGCCATCAGTCCAGTCTCCCACACTGGCCCATGTGTGACTTGCATCCGCGGACCCTGACTATCTTCCCATAAGTATTTATCAATTGCCTTGGTCAAATGAGCAATGACTGGATGCCGCGAACTTTCAGAACCTCTGAGGCAGACTCAAACGTCTCTGAGTGTAAGCGAGACTTGCTTTTCACCTGTACGAACCGAAAACAGAAGATCACACTAACTTCGTTTGGAACAGCCTGTAGCGTGGGATGAACTGGTTATGAATACCAGTTCACTGGTGGTAGCAGGTGCGGAAACAAGCGCAACCACAGTTGCGGCCACTTTATACCTTCTGCTAGCAAACTCCGAAGTATATGAACACCTCCGAACTGAAGTGCGGAGTGTTTTCAAAACCAGTGACGAGATCACTCTCTCTGCAGTCAACAACCTCGAGTACAGTCTAGCTTGTCTCGATGAGGCCATGCGCATGCTTCCAGCGGTACCTGGTGGACTACCACGAGTTGTGCCCTCCGGTGGCAGAGTCCTTGGTGGAAATTTTGTGCCTCAAGGTGTAAGTGGGATGCTCCAAAAAGCACCTTCGACTGATAAGTGACCACTTCCAGACTATTGTGGCTACATGGCATTGGGCTCTTTACCACAACAAAAAGTTCTTCAAGAATCCGTTCGAGTTCCGTCCAGAACGGTTTCTCGGTGCCGAAAGCTTCACATCTGATGCTCGTCAGCTTATTCAGCCTTTCCATGTTGGAAGAAGAGCGTGTATTGGACGATCGTAGGTCATGGTTTCAATCTCCGTCAATCCAACTGGTTTCTATTGGCTACTATTTGTGACTGATACGTACGATTAGGCTAGCATATGCTCAACTGAGGTTAATTTTAGCCCGCCTAATCTTCGAATTCGACATGGAACTGACTGATGAGTCTCGCGATTGGCTTCATGAGCTACGGCCATACAATCTGTGGTACAAGGCACCGTTGTATGTCCGTATCAAGTCACACAAGACCGAAGAGTAGGCGAACCATCCAGCAATGATGCTACTTGGTCAGAGCAACCGGTACAAGAAATTGTAGCATACACTTCATGGCAAGCATCGAGCTCTATGATGACGGGAACAGGATTTGGACAGGATGCCAGCAGAGTCATGGTCAGGCTCGCAACTATCAACGAGTACATGTATTTTACGTATCTTCAACCCTTTACATGTCCAAGCACTAGCGATGACCGTATCTTCGGACATTGTGTCTTTCTTCTAAGCAAATTTCAAGCTTATGGAAAAATCTTGATACATATGACAGTCGAACTCATTGCTCCACTCGACAATGAACATCTTGGTGAGCGCGACAGCTCCGGTCAGATTAAGATCCTTCTCTTCGCCCGATAAGCTCCAGAAACGGACTTCACCGAGTTGATCCATGCTCCACTCATTGACCAGCGCAAGCATTACGTCCATAACGGCGCGTACAAGATCGCCAGAATTGCCCTTTTCGAAAAGGACCGCCGACGCTGCCATACTCACATGTTATTGCGGACAAGATTGCTTTCACATCCTTGGCGCTCGAGGAGATTGGATTGAGAAGTTATGGCTCGCTTGAGCAGAGAGACTGGCTGGAATCTGAACCGGTCTATGGTGAGCTTCGAGTACGCTAAGAGAATGTCGCGCCTCCCACGATGTATGCTTCATGAAAATGATTCTAAGGAAGGCAATCACCTGCATGTGCGATGTTTTTTTGTTCTCTCTTGGGAGCCAGCAATGTTGTGCCATGCGAAGAATTTTTGCCCGGTACTTTGAGTTCTAGGAAGTCCTCATTGGCGTCCTGGGATGATTCTCGAGCAAAGATGTAGTCGACCTCGTACACTTTACCGCCCAACATGTTGTACAAGTGAGGTCACCGCGTCAAATAAGCTAATGATACCTTCAGATCTATACGGACAAGAGGTTTGCCCATATGAGAAGCAGCTTGGGATGCCCCACTGCGGGAAACGTGAGTTGTAGTCTCAATCTCTGTGTGCGACATTGAGAAAAGTGGCTTACGAATTTGCATAAATGTTTTAAAGACGTCGAATCAGAACTCGTACACCATTCCGAGTGGACAATTCAGGCCATCAGGATCACATCGTACACCTTATACTTGTACGCAACAGTAATAGCACAGCGTATTGATTTTAAATGTAGATTAGTAGTGAGCCTCAAGTTATCGCTAGAGCAATGAGCCAAATGAAGCTCTTGAAGCATTGTGACGTCAATGAGCACTTGAGTTGCACCAGTCGCAGCAGAACAACACGTTCAGAGATGGCCAACGGTGGTTTGAGCCGAACTTTGTCCGACATCATCAAGTCGGTGCTCGCTTTCGCTGCCGCCGAAAGAGCGAGGTACGCTAGGATCCATCCAGCGGAGCAACACCATCCCGACTGTAAGGCGTCCAGTATGTCAAACAATCTTTTGTCAAAGTACAAGATATGTATATATACTATGGAAGATTCGATGCAGATGGCAGACAGCAGACTGTACTCAACAATTACATCAAGCGCTCTTTCGTACCCAGAACTCATCCACAATGGCATCCCGAGCAGTTCTTATAACCGGCGCAACAGGCAAACAAGGAGGCTCTGTTGTCAATGCACTTCTGAAAGCGAACGCGCCATTCGAAATCCTGGCGTTGACACGTAATGCCAAATCAGCATCTGCACAAAAGCTGCTGCAAAAGTCGCCCAAGATCAAGCTCGTAACTGGTGACTTCAGTGCCATCGACGACATCTTCCTGCAAGCCAAAGCAGCTACAAGTACTCCAATCTGGGGCATTTTCAGTGTACAGGTACATAATATCAATCATTTCCTGAAAAGAGTTTAGCTGACAGCGGTTCCAAGGTCCCGTTAGGCAGCAACGAGGAAGCCCACGGCAAAGCTCTCATAGACGCCGCTCTCAAGAACGATGTATCACACTTCGTCTACACATCCGTTGAACGGGGCCCAAACTCCGACACAACGCCAACTAACGTCCCGCACTTCATCACCAAGCACAACATCGAGCAGCATCTTTTCGCCAAAGCCAAGGGCAGTAACATGACCTGGACTGTTCTCCGGCCCGTTGCTTTCTTCGACAACTTGATGCCGAATTTCTTCGGAAAAGTGTTTACGGCGAGTTGGCTGATGAGGTTGGGTGAGGAAACGAAGAAGATGCAACTGATTGCGACCAGCGATATTGGAGAGTTCGCGGCGAAAGCGTTCGTCAACGCGGATCAAGAGGAGTTCAGGGATAAGAGTATATCGCTTGCTGGCGACGAATTGACGTTTAGTGAGATGAAAGCGATCTTTGAGAAGAAAACGGGAGAAACACTGCCAACGACGTATGCGTGGATTGCCGGGCTTATTCAGTGGTTGGCAAAGGACTTCGGGTACATGATGAAGTGGATGCGGAGAGATGGATTTGGAGTAGATGTTGCAGGGATGAGGAAGAGGAACCCAGAGATGAAAGACTTTGAGACTTGGTTGGAGACGGAGAGTGCATGGAGAAAGAACTGAATATCAAATGTAAGACTGGACGCTAGTTTCGTTCCGTAATCATAATTCAGGACGTAATACAATCGCTGGCTAAAGATGGTATGGCATACGTGAATGCTACCACGACCCTTATATACTCCGTCTGCTCCGCGACAGGAATGCAACTACTTAAATTCGGCAAAGGCAAGCTCGTAAGCCAAAGCAAGCGTCAGCTTCGCATGCTGAAGCATGTGGTCGAAGCTGAGATACTCAATCTTGTCTTCAGTTGTGTGGATCTTGCTATCGCTGTACTTGAAATCCGACTCGATGACGAAAGCAGAGGGGTATCCGGCCTTCGAAGCGCTGGCGTGATCGGAGCAAGCGTACCCGCACTTGGTCAGGATGAATGGGATGTCGCAGTACACAGTAATGATCTGCTTGATGAACTCGGTGAGGCCAGGGTCGACAAAGTCCGTAATGACACCAACAGACTCAGGCTCGCCAGCGTCAAGCGTCTTCTGAACATAGCCGGTCATGTCCTGCTGGAGCATAGCCTTGACGTCCCTCCCCTCCTTCTCATACGACTGGAAGATTGCCTGCGATCCGAGCAGACCACCCTCCTCAGCAGAGTACCAGTGGAACTCGACGGTGTTGGGTGCTGAGCCATCAAGGATGCCCTCAGACTTAAGTAGCACGCGCAGAGCCTCGAGAATGGTGACAGTTCCGCTGCCATCGTCATCGGCACCTGGTGCAGCAAGGATAGATGGTAGGAAAAGGTTGATGGAATCCTGATGCGCACCAATCACAACAGTCTTGTTGCTCTTGCCAGGGAGTGTGGCGATAATGGATGACTGACCCCATGGATGGGGGAATGCCTTGACAGACGCGTTTACAGCACCTGCATCCGAAAGTGTCTTGCTGACTTGTTCGAGAAGCCATGCAGATGACTGAGCGCCGTACTGCGACTTGTAGTATCGGGTGTGGAACGAGGTGAATGTTTCAAGATGCTTGCGCATATTATCCTTCTTGAGCTTCTTGAGAAGCGGAACGACGGTCTTATTGAACGCGGGCTTCGATGGGAACTTCACGCTCTTTTCAATGAGCCTATTCGCGTTGATCGTGCCGAGATCCTCGTGGTGCGTGATATCGAAGAAGTTGATGTTTTGCTGTTGTCGTTAGCCCAAAGCTCGAAGCCATATCTCTAATGCAAGACAAAGTGGTGTTTATGTTACACATACACGGCGAAGCTCCCACTTGCCCTCCTCGGTCACCCATCTTGTCTCGCCAGGAGACAGCTCGATGAGGTACTCATCCGGCTCAGTGAAGGTGGATTGCCCGTCCTTAAGAACAACCTGGGGCTCTAGAGGATGGGCAGCACCAGCAACAAGAGCAGCAGTACACAGCGACAATAATACAGAGGATTTCATGATGTAAAAGTCTGATGATAATCTCGGGGTGAGGTTGATGATGGTCGCAAGGCAGTCGAGTTGACGCGGTGATCGGAGTTAGCGGGGAGCTGTCCGCAACAAGGATGGCGCGTTTCGGTTTCGTCATGGAAACCGCGAAGTCACGCGCCTCAAGCCTCCCACATTTGCACGACGTGAAATTTATTGATTCCAATGTCGCCCTCGGTTCGTCACTCAAGCACGTGAGTACCTGCTATCATATTCTGAATGGACCTTACCATCTACCTCGCAATGATGAAAAGCAACAGTCAGCCGTGAATGATCATTGATTTATGTACGTCGCCTGCAGACGTCTACTACGATAACGATATAAGTTGCGCGCACATGTGCACAATGCAAGCTTTTCTCTCGTCCTTATCAGTCTTCTCCACTTGTTGGGGATCTACTTTTCCCGCTGCTCCCTGATGGCGTCTGAATGCCTAGTTCCAGCGACTCTTCTGAGGCCATAGATGCATTTGTTGTTCTTCGCTTCGCAGGTGCGAGCGACGATGGGCGTGAGCTAGGCCTTTTCCTCGCATCAGACACCTCTGTAGTCTTTCGTGTCTTGCTGGTATTGTTCTTCCGGATTTTGGCCCTTCTTCGCATCTCATTGATAGATTGGATGACCCTCATAGTGGGATCACGTTTTTCCATCCCAACCCATTTGATCTGACGGATACCGATACCAGCGTTCTTGCACACCGCAGGGAATGCACGCGCTAGTGTGTCGATCTGGGTGTTGCTTAGGTCGTCCGTCGTCAGCGAGAACCGTAGATTCAGGGAAGCTAGTTCTGGTTTCTTGTATTGGCTTGGGCTGTTTTTCTTGATGTCGATCTTCTTGAGTGGGCCCAGCTCCACGCTGCGTTTGTGTTTCTTCAGTCGATCCCACATCAGTGCTGCCTTCTCAGTTCTTTTTGTGTTGATTGTCTCTTCGAGTTTGAACACGGAGAAAGTTCCGTCTGTCGATTCTTCCAGGAGCTGTTCCAGCGAGTCGCACAATGCCTCAGTGAAGGATCCTGGTCCAGGGCCGGTTGTCTTGCCCTCAACTGCCGAAGCTGCTAAAAGTTGGTAGGTTCTCCATTCATCATCACTCTTGACTGCAGCCGTGCTTGCGAAGCAGCAATCGAGGATCGTCAAGACGTCACCCTTTGCTTTAGTCTTCAATGGCTTTTCAGCTTCGTCCCAAAAGGCTATGGGTTGGTGACCACCCATACTCTCGTCCCAATCTCGCGTTCTGCTGACATTTAGTCCGATGATAACTGTAGTGATTCGAGACACTTACGCTGACAGTCGCAAGCGCCGACCCTTGATAGGATCGGCTACCTGTGCAGCATGGCCGGTATAATAGACGATCAAGAGATTGTTATCCCCATTGTGGTTTCGTACATGGGACATGATGTAATGATCTAGATCGAGCTGTGGGTCATCGATGTTGCGGAGTATTTGCACCTCGCATCCAAAGTGAAACTTCTTCTCGAATATGGTTTGGAGCCGCTCAATCTGAGCAGAGTCAGCCTTATGAGGTACCATGGGTAGTCTATACACTGTGGTAGACTTGTTTCAATAGCTTACCTCTTTGCCATGACCCTTGAACTCATCGATGCTTTCGTCCCAACGAATAATTAAGACCTCGACTTTGCGATAGCCGTTGGGTATGTCCAAGACCGTGTTGGACATTTTGTCAAAACGCTTTTGTCGTTCATCTTCGCGTTTCAGTACTCGTTTGGTATCGTCGTCAGCGGGGCCCAAGACATTCATGTCTTGAGACACAATCGCCTGGGGCGTGGAGCCTTGTTGAGGCAGGACAGATGCCATTGATCCGGAACAAGGCTGAGGTGGATCAGTAAGTGTCGTACTGTCAGTACATCGAAGTTGTGTATCAGTGTGTGGGTTATACATTGGGCGGAATTGGACGAGGCTACGCCCTGGGTACTCGCTTTTATTATCGTTCTGTATAACTATGGTAGCATCCCCAAACCACTGCGAACATCTGTGGCTGTGCAGATTTCGAGCTGGCTGAAGGACGAGGTCCTCCACATATGCAACAGCCACGGTGTCTCTTCCTGGAGATTGCCTTGGGTCTGCCTATGATCACCAAGTGTCTTGATTGGCTACATTTAGCCCCCATTGGTCCTCCGTGGTGCGCTGCAATGCAAGCCCCTCCAACCCACATCGAGTTTACAACCCCTCATTGCGATTGAACCAGCTTTCATGCAGAATTGGAGGTGAGAATGAGGCTCAACAACCCAGATTGAGATGATTCGGCTGCGCAAGGATCTTTCGACCCCTCCCTCAGCTGCCGCCACCAATACTGGCAGGTCCATGTCAGGCCGATAAAGAGGACGAGTGCGCCTATGTATCTGCCTTGCAGCCTCAGAATACATACCACTCTGGAGATCAAAGCATACTGGATCGAGCGCTGCCATTCAACTAAAAAATGTCTGACCACGTAAGGCTCCATTACGCCCTCATGTTGACCGGAGATATACTGACCGGTGCACTTGGCCGCAGGAGACTATTCCTGAGTCCGAGAAGGAGAAGTCCGATGTTGCCCGCTCCCAAATACGAAAGCCGGTAGGTGCCCACAGATCCCCTGCTTGGCACAAGTCTCTTATGACAGGAAATAGCGGGGTGCAGGATTTGCAGTGGGGAAGAAGGCATCAATGAAAGTTCGTATGCTTGATAAAGACGGGAATGCCGTTCTAGACTGGTATGACTTTACGGTTACTGCTTCCCGTAAAGACCGTACAGGTCGCTACGAGTACCAACTCAACTATTCGGGCGCATCTTATGAAAGAGGCAACTGGTTCCCTGAGAAAAGCCTCGAGGTTCCATGAGCTAGGTAGTTTTGAAAGGATGGGGCGGGCTGAGCAGCAATTCGAGACATAGTCCAGGCTAATAGGCTGGTGCTGCGATAAGCTGCACACCCTGATATCTAGCCTTGCAGCCTTAGCCAAAATTGAGCAAGATTAAAGCCGACTGAAATGCTCAAACAAATGCCGCAGATAGTCTAGATATGTGTCTCAATTGTTAAAGCAACTAACATCATGAGCACTTCCAGTCCCGTATCGACGATCACCAGGAGTTCTCGTGGCCGAGAAATGCGACTTCCAGCGACACACAAGGCTGCAGCGGTGATGCTACCGACTTGGACAGTCGAGCCACCACATTCTGTGGGGAAGGAAATGTGCTCGGATCTGGTGCACCATCCGAACCGGAGTGTGAGCTTTCGCCTGAAGAAATTCAGTACGAGATAAATAACACAACGACAATACCATGTAGGACTCCCACACACTGTGTACAGAAACCTTCGAAGAACTGAAAATCTCGTAGTACAAGACTATCCCATGGGATATCCACGTCAAGCAGCCTTTCAGTCTAGCGAGCCTAGCTGGTCGATTTATCGTGCTTTCGACTACCTCCACTCCAGGGTGATACTGGATTTGCAAGAAGACCTTCGAAGTCTAGAGACAAAACTTGTCAGCCTTGACGAGATAGATGTGGAGAGAGGCGATGGCAATCGCGTGACATCTAGGAAGGACGATTTGGAGCGAGCCCGAGAGGATAACGTAGAAAGTAAACGGGCAAGTCTCCTCAGCACAATCCGAGGCAAGCTCGTCAGCTACGGTAACCAAAGCATTTATAGATTAGTGTTCCATATCAGCTAACACTTCTTAGATGAACTCTTGGGAAAAGCTCGGGAGCTCAATGCTTTCCAAAGACCTTCAAAGCGGGACTACAGAAGCTTCCGCACTTGGTTCTACAACAATAATCCGCTCAGTTATGTGGCAGAAGAGGAGTTCATCAGGCGCAAAGAAGATCTGATTACTTTGCGCCACGGGCGAGAATGGTCTGGCTTTGATGGATTCGTCGAATCGTGCGTTCGTGCGATGCATGGCCCGTTGACAGTGAAGCTGTTTACTACACAGGAGCTCAGAAAGAAGACCAACGATCCGGACATCCGCTATTATTCCCAGTCGCGGATCGAGAAGCTGGTGGGTCTGATAATCACACTGATTATCTTCATTCTGCTTGTCTTGCCAGTGGTTGCAATGTACAAGCTGACGTCGGTTGGAGATCGCAACTCCACATTTGACGCTGTGGGTATCCTAGTGGTATTCACTCTACTCTTCTCCGCAGCAATGAGTCTGGTAACGAAGGCAAAGAGGCATGAACTGTTCGCAGCCAGTGCAGCTTATTGCGCAGTGCTGGTAGTGTTCATCTCGAACTTCAGCAACGACAACAACAATATCGGCAGGGTGCAGTAGGAGAGTTGGTATTGAGTTACTTTCGATTGGTCTAATGCTCAGAGAAGCGGCGACGAAAACTCTCGCACTCAACCACAGCGCAGCGCAACAGTGGTAGATAGCTTTTCATCGTGTGTTCCTGATTGCCGTATAAATTTCCGGACCATAGAAAAGTGTTTAGATAAATGAATGGGGACTTGTTGGCGCGAATTTGACCATGCAGTCGTGATTTACCCCTCAGTGCGGACGGACAAAGACGGCTGCTAAAAAGCGAACCACCCCTCCATGTGCCCCGCAACCAAACCGACCCTTTTGAATTAAGAATCTGTATAATGCAATTAGAGAAGGGTTCATCAAAACCAATCAAGCGCGTCTTCGGGCGCACAACTCCGCTTGGTGTAGTTGGTGTAAGTTCTACAGTCCGCACAGCTCGTGCGACCACCCGTCTAACTCTTTGCAGTTATCACGTTCGACTGTAATATTACTTTGTAATCGAAAGGTCCCTAGTTCGATTCTGGGAGCGGAGATTTCTTTTTGCTATACAGAGTGTCTGTTGGATTGTGGAGTGGTGGGTGCCTTTTTTGCAGCGTGGGTGAGGGTGCGGACGAAGCGAGAAAATTGCCGATACAGCCAGCTAGACTGCGAAAACAGTCTTAAGACATTGAGATTTGTTTTTAAATAAAGCTCTAAATACCTCTCCGAAGCCTTTTCGCTTTTCGTAGGATGGATAATGAAGTATTGTACTTTACCAGCTCTGGTGGGACACATTGTGTAAATGCAACCACAACAACAGCGCAACGGCTTAACAGAATTAAGTAAAAATTGAATATGCTACTCTATTGTGTCGGCTCTACCTTCGTAAGAAAGACTTTCTTTCTTGCAGTTTTGCTGGTATTGTCGGGCTAAAAGTCGCCCTGATGCTAAGCGTGGATCGTCCCACGGGAGGAGAAAATGTGCAGTAGACCTTAGAGGCTATTAACACAAAGACGAGACATTACTATACGTAGGACCTTTCCAAAGCTACTAAATCTCGCTTTTTCTGCAACGTGAGAGCCTCGGCTCAATGGAACTGGTGCGAAGTGGGGTTAGTTCGTCAGCACGGATGTGGAGTTCAATATCACTGCTAGGGTAAAGTAGATTAAGATTGCACATGTGGCCTTTGAGGTACAGATGCAATTGTGATTTTTCGCTACTTGTGAAATGCGCTAATGGCTCAATGTGTGTTGCAGGTACTCGCGTTGGTACATAAACGATCAGGTACATAATTAGTCATACAACATTGGTAGGCCCGATGGCGCAATGGTAGCGCGTCAGATTCCAGTTTCTAGTTACCTGAAGGTTGGGCGTTCAAATCGCTCTCGGGTCATCAATTCTTCTTTTTTGCCCGTGTGATGCGTTCGGCAGGACTTGTTGTGGTGCACTTGATCGGTTGCGGTTAATGGTGGGGGGACTCCACTATGCACTAGAACGACTGCGACCAGGATTTTTTTGGTTATCCAAAGGATCCGAAAACCACTGCTTTCCCAGTTGAATTGTCTTCCTGCACCAACGACTTCTCAAGCGTTAGGAGGAGATGGGATGTCCGCACGAACAGCTCTGTGATATGTCAGTGTCCGGACGTACATATGGACTGCTGGTTGACATACCATCATATTCAATCTCGTAGGACACAGGCATGTCTTCGTCTGATCGAATGAGGATGGGTGTGTCTCTGCGAAACTTCCGCTCCTTTACATTGAAGCGTATGCCTGTGTTCTTGGACCCGCTCACCCATAGTATTCTCGGATCGTTCATGTCAACTTTTTCCTCGTTCTCCTTCACGGCCGCTTTGCCCTTTCCCATCTCCTCTACAATGTCTACAGTTTCTATCGGTGCGGCAGCTCTCTCTTGCCGGCCTTTTGCCGCCATCTCTGCTAGCCAGTCTTTCCACACTCTCATCACGCCTTCTTCAACATCAACAAAGCAGGTAAAGAGTCCATGTCGCGGCCCAATCTTGACCAAGTTTGCTTGCGACACGAGTTGAGTAAACAGCTCATGCGCTTCCAGGCTCAACGTCTGCTTGACAGTCTCGCCTTCGTATTTATCCTGCGCAGTGCCCGGGAAGGTGCGGCTTCCAGGCACATCCCCTGGTCGCCGTAGCACCTTTCTGCCACCTTCTTCGAGTTCTCGTTGATGTGGCCTGAAGCGGGAGTACATGTTGCGCATCTTTGCCAGCCGTTGTCCAATGTTGGCTTCATCATCAGCCTCAGATGTGTATAAGGATAGACCTTCGGTACCACGGTAGGTGCAAAAGTATGGCGGCTCGAACAGCTTCGCCGAGGGATGATAGCATTCAAGCAATAGAGAATGTGAGTTGAGCTCGGCTGCTGCAACGAGTCTGTTGTGCAGAATTCTGAGTATTGTAGTAGACAGTCGGCGCGAGATCGAGGTCAGAGGCAGAAGCTCGGGCGTAGTTATGGGGGCAAAGAGGTGCAGGAGTAGCTGCGATAGTTAGCCGATGTGAGATGGGATGATGATGCAAGACGGCCTACTTCGTTTGGGAGGTTATAGAGGTAGCAATTCGCCATTATGAAGTTCGTTGATCAAGCCAGCACAGGTTGTTTGCGAGGCTTTACTTCAAGATGTGTGAACGGAACCAACGCGCGCGGAGATAAGATATCGTCATCGTGTCGGCTATTCTGTATTCGGCTAGCTCAAAACACAGACGCGCTTTCCCGTTCGAGCTTCATCAATCACCTTTCAACGCTCACCTCACGACACCAAACTTCACGCGTCCAGTGGCTCACAAGCTAGCATTGACGAGCAAAATCGCGTTCGATATGCAGAAATTCGTTGCTAATCGCGAGCGTGCAGCCAGTCCGCAGCAGGCTCAGAATGGTCCGCCCTCGATAGACCGGAAAGTCGTCGCTGCCAACGCCCGGGTTACCATGAACAGACCGCCTGCGACTAATCAAACTCGACAACTCCAATTGCCGTCAGGTATACCCTCACGTGGCCTTGTAAATGTGCAGAACAGCTCTGCTGCTCTCCAACATGCATCTCATCGCCGCCATTCAGGTCAAGGCAACAAGGTTGACATGTACGACACAGATGCTGATAGTATCGATACTACAGTCAATCAGTCTGTCATTCAAGTCGAGGACAGTCAAATCAAACAGCCGCAGTATCGTCAGCACGCCGAAATAGTTGACTTTGGAAGCGAGGGAGCCGACGGCGATGAGGATGATGCCACAGATGACGATGACGATGAAAATGGAGAGCAAGAAGACGGGGACGATTATGATGAGAACGATCCAAAAAACTATCGTATGACACAAGAAGAGTCTGATTTCCTTGAGCGACAAGGCAAAGCACACCTTCCTATTGAAGATGCTGTTGCATTCCTGGCCCAGGCTCGTTCAGAAGGCTTCCCGACAGTTGATGGCGACTCCTACCCGACTACCACGGACGGCGAGCCCACCGAGTGGCGAGGAGAGCAAGGTCTGACACGTGAACCTCCCTCGCCCCGACGATCTGTCGTGAACGGCCATCGTCAAATGGCCCAGCTGTCCACGCCTCGTCAACCACAGGGCGGAAGTAATGCGCAGCCTCTGCACAGCTCGACCAAGCTCTTCAAGCAGTCGGCAAATATTCGTGACCAGCAACGTGTGAATGCATATCCCAACCCACAGCTGGATCAAGGTTATCATCCCATCGCTGCACCTATACAGTCTAGTCAGCCACCGTCATATTCACAGGTCAAGCATGAGTTCCCTATTACTCAAGCGGTCAGCGCAAATGCTCAACCAACCCAAGTGGTTTTCAACCAAGCACCACAAGCATTTCCTCCTCATCCTGCTGCTGCTCGCGCTCAAACAATCAAACTTACTAAAAATGAAGCCCGTGCTTCTTCAACGCGCAACAAGACCATTCCAATCATTTCAAAATCAGCACCAGTGGAACAAGTCTTAGTGCAGGATCCCATTGCGCGCTCCGCCTGCGATTACGACCTCGAAGTCCTTCACAAAATGAGCTACGACCAGCTCAAGAACGAGAGCTTCGATTCCAATCCCCGTGCAAAGGACCCGCCGCTGTCTGAAGACATGCTTCAAAAGCCCCTCGTTGAGCGCCTCGAGCACGTGCAGAAGAATTTCAATCCAATCAAACAATCTGAATTCTTCCACGCCCTACCCACCCGCGAATGGGAGGATGCCGGAGATTGGTTCCTCGAGCAGTTTGGTAGCATCATCAATCGGACCAAAGAGGCACGCAAGCAAAAGCGCAAGCTCGCTGAAGGCTTCGAGGACGAGATTGAGAAGCGACACAAGCACGTGAGCATGAAATGCCGTCAAGTTGGGGATGCGATGTCGAAGATGGAAGCTCAGGGCGAAGGACTAGTCCCTAGGAGCCCGAAGCCAAAGAGGCGCTGAACATCGCGGAGTGGAGGAAAGATTGCGGTATGTTGATGGGGTGTGCAATGTGTTTTACGATGTCACGGAATAATGATGGGGAAGCAAAACTCGCACGGAGTTACGTGCGCATGAGAGCGCGTCGATGGCGTTGATTTATTGGTACAATGTGTTATATACCCATACTCGCGAGCATATCCTAGAACCAAGATCGCAATGAATACTTACAACTTGACTTACAAATGCCGATGTGCGCTCATGTCTGTTCCCATGCCACAACGCGCAACTTCGATTGCATCTGGGCCCAGAGGTACTCTCACTTACGGTTATGCTAGAAACGTCCCAAACTACAATGACGATACCTCTTAGTATACTCACCGACCTACACAGCTCTGAAAGCAATTCCAGTTCGCGCGGCCAAGCTATCGTGACTCCATCCACGTCAGTTGTTGTGCCACGCTAAGCCGGGAGCCATTTCCGGTACCCAATCACACGCCTCTGAGCGCAACACAGCATTCCCCTATGATTTGGGGACTTTATGTGCATGCTCTTGGGGACTGTTTCGTGACACTGTTGAGACATTATTAGGACCGCAAGGCACTCTAGTTGTCCGCCCGCAAGTTCAATCGGAAGTCGAACGAAGCGGCCCGCGGAAGCTTCGAAGGCCGCCGAAAGGCTGCCGAATTCGCGGTTGTCATGTTGCACGTAGGCGGGCTTGGATGGAGATACGCGTGTCGAATCGGGGAGCTCGGGCGGTGTTGTACGATGGGGAAGCGGGCGGTCTGGATGAAGAAGGCGCACGAAGCGGGCGAGTGCCTGGCATGGCTTCGAACGAGTTACACTTGGTCGAAGTAATCACACAGAACCGTTCTCGATAAATGTTCGGGTGCGTACCCGAGAGGAGTCGCTAGGGAGAGCGGGGCGCACTGTCTTGTGCCTGGTTTGGTGGGAGGATGGCGAGTACGATGGTAGTGATATTGCCAGCGATCAAGGTGTAGAGTTGCGCCTATCCGACTTGCGGGGACAGGTGCTCGAGACGGGGCGATTTCGTCGTTAGGATACAGGTGCAATTAATCTTGTGTATGGGCTTGTGTTCGTGGATTCCGCGATGCAGCGTTGACGTGCCTGGATGGCGTTGGCGCTAGCTTGCGCCTCCATGCCCGGTGGTGGATGCCCGCCATCAGTTGCGTATAGCTATACTCCGCAAAATCCCTCGGTCTTAACCGACTTCAAATTCCCAACACACTTCGACCATAGCAGAAGCTGTACACCTTCGAAACAGATACTTGACGCAAATTTCAGTAAGTGTAGTCCATCCCTTCGGCGAGTCAGGGAGTATGTGGGAGATCGCAGGCTGATGCTCCTGCCCACGTAGGTGACGGGGTCCTTCACAACGCTCCGTGGTTGATCATAGAAGCGGCCGTCCTTCGAGTTGGTAGACCATCTTTCTCTTGCGGAAATCAGGCCAACAGACATGGATACACTCGAAACGCCCTCGCCGTCCACGCCGCACACGGACTGCGGACCGAGCCTCCACGATTTCGCAACGAAGACACCTCGACTGAAGAGGAGACGTGAATGGCAGGAAGAGAAGATAGCTGGAAGCCGAGCCAAGAACAAGAACAAATCAGCAGCAGCTCCAGCGGCGCAGGGCGGCCCTATGGTCTCAGCCTCCACTACTGAAACCGAAACGCATGACGCATTTCAATCTCAAGTACTCGAGGGGAGCTACAGTGCGGGCGGAAAGGCTCATCCGCTGCCTGACCGCTCGCCGGGACAGTGGAAGACAATTCGCCAGTTGAAATTGTGTGCAGGCTGCCTGACGAGAACGATTCCTCCGCATATTCAAGGCAGCGAGGATGCACCTTGCAAGGGTCAGCCGGACGCTCTTTTCGACAAGGCGAAGATATCCAGAATAAGGAGGGAACTCCAGGGACATTATATGGACTCGGAGCGCGCACGCCGCAAATATGGGCAGCAAAGCAAACAACCGCAGCCAGGAGATGTTTCTTCGCCATTCGACCAATATGGTAATCCTTTTCTCTCCTTGCGGCATTCTCTCCATCCAGGAGTGAGCCATTTCGACCACGTCGTGCCCGTTTTAGGCAACGCATCTGGTGTGCCTGCTACACCTGGATATCTCCTTGCACTTACCGCACCGCCCTTCAACGTCCACGATCCTAGCTCTGTTTTTCATCCAAGAGAACGGCTCTCCGGGAGCAAACAATGTGCCATGCAAAGGGTGTCTCGCAGTTCAGGCTCTGTCACACAGATTGGTGACTCGGACAGGCTTCTTGTCCCCAATGAGCCGTGTATCGCGCGCACGCCGTATTACTCACATGCTTCCGCGGCAATCAACGTGAAGCAGTCAAGTGAACAGAATATCGATATCATGGGCATGGATCCTCCGACACCTGTAATTCCGAAGATCCTTATCGAGGCAGATATCGGACCGACTTCCGAATCGCTGCAAGAGACCGCAGTTATGCCATGTTCAGAGAGCAGCAAATCTGCTTTCACACTCGCCGCCAACGATCACGACTGGGACGATGAGACGAGGGTGCCGGAGACCATCCACGGATCTCAGGACAAAAATCATATCGAAGAGGATCTCAGCACAAGCGCGCTGTTGGTCGAGAAGCTGATGGGCGAAACGGCAGGCATCATGTCCTCGGTGCCTCGATCATGGACGTTATAGGTATCTCCAGTAAGTTTCCATCTCTTTCTTTGTATCTGCCAGTCAAAGGCTGAAGTGTTCCAGGGCTGTCGTGAATGGGAGGGCTCCACGGTATCCGAAGAGCCACAGGAGCTGCTATCCAAGTATGGTTCCAAACGCGAGAAAGTCCTCCGTTCGTCCAAGAATGCAGAAAAGTTCCTCGATATGCAGAGCATCACCCCTTGGTTGGAGTGATGGAGAAGGCTCATCTCGATGACAGAGCGGATGAATGATGCTGTATGTAGGTAGAAGTCAGATTTCTTTGGTGGTTGCGGATGTAATGTGGTACATATGTAATCCGCCGAGCCTAGTTCGCACAGACACCGGAGCGAACGACTCTTCGGGGAACCGGTGTTGGTGTCTGTGTTGCGAAGCCGTCCCCTCTCATTGGTCGGACAGCAAAATGTACAGTCGTGATTTCGATGTTTTGGTCTTCCCTTTTTTCATCCACTTCCAAGTTTCATGCAAATACCCCTCAATCCTTTCAGTACTTACACCATCAGGATATATATAGTCGAGTGCTGCCATCCGACAATTCGCCACGTAGGCAACGAAGTGAGCGCGTTTTATGCCTGGTTTTCTCGCCAATCGGTGCTGGGTGCCTTGAGTCTGCAGCAAGCACCTATGACTCATCTTTCGATCCTGCCAGCGAAACGCGACGATAGGATTGTTGTGAAAGTTAGGGGGTTGCAAGATTGGACGTGTGGTCAAGGTTAAGTTTCGGATCAAAGTTTAACCCGAGTGCCGCTAGCAGACGGAAGCTACGGAGAGCTCCGTCACTTCTTCTTCAGTCTCGGTCTTCAAACTCGTGAATCCGGGGTGTTCTTCATAGCACGATATTCACTCTGTGTTACAAGCAAGCCGCTACTCGCTAATGACATACCGCGGCCGTCTTTCAGGCTCCCGTCTTCAGCCTCTCCGATAAAGAGCTGCCTGGGAACGTCAGTGCTCATACCCGGGCCCAAATTTTCGAGAGCGCAAGAAGGAACACTACGTGGTAACCTTGGTGGGAGTTATGCGTATGTTTGTTGTAATTTCTGCGCATCTCTGCCCTCGTTCATCTAGATCATCACGCCTTATTTGCACTTTCACCTATTGCCTGACTCCGATCATCATTTGCTAGACTTATGAAGCTACTCCTGTTCTTCTTAAAGTTCCCTGCATTACCTCTACGCATTTAGGCGTTCATTGCCCTGTTACGCCCCACATGGACATCGTGTCAGAGTGGACACGTACAATTTTTCCGCGTCAGCGCACCCTACCTTGATTTTTCTTTGCTCATGGTACCATGTTTATGATCTTCAGTTTTCACGTTTATCTTATACGCAATGTTGTGCGAGGTATGTACATTCCATCCGTTTCTTCTGTCACTCACCCATCTGCACACAGCACTGCACTATTAGTGCAGATTTCTTCTCGCGCCGGATTATGACAAAGTAGAGTATGACAAGAGCAGTTGCGTGGGCGGGCTTATTGTCAGTATCAGCTTTCTTCTCCATCGTTGTGATGACGCAGAGATGGAGCGCGTAGTGACTGTGCAAACAGGCGCGCCCACAACAACAACAGCCTTTCACCTGCTCTCACCTCACCCCATATCTCAATCACCCACACTGCGGCTACACTATTATAACGAACTGTGATATCCCTCCTACCTCTATATAGGTTGAATTATTAGCAGTTCTTTCGGTAAAATCTCCTTGGGTTGGAACACCCACTGAGTCGGTTTCGATCTCTGAACAGATCTATCAGACGCGTCCTCTCAGAGGTTGTGAGTTCGATTCCGTGATAAAACGCAAGTTTTCGGCAGCATTATAGCCCCACATCTACGGTATGACCACAAATCGAGTCAAGTTGCTAAGTTATCCAGAGTTCTTCTGGATCACTCGGCTCGACGTACTTCTACCTAAGGCAGGGGGTCGCTGTTCTTTTTGTTCTTTTTGTACACACAAACATCCTACTATTTTAGTCATAGAGAGACATACTAGACTTGCTGGTGCCTAAGTAAGAGCACGTGTTAGGAAGTATGCCTTAGCGTCCTTCCCGCGCTTGCACAGCCATGCATGAGGTGAGCGTAAGCGTAAGCACTGCATCTCTTCTATTTGTACATAAACAGCAGAAGTCCACGTCTTCGCAAAAGTTTTACACCTCTTTTTTTACTTTGATAAAGGCATCACAGCCTATCGAGTTTGATCCTGGTCGCTAAAACCACACAAAACACCAGCTACTTATAACCGAACGCCAGTCATGGGCTGCTGTTCGCCCTCCGACGAAGTCATACAAGAGATCCAAGATCGGAAAGATATCCAAACAGCGCGTGGCATCGCGGCGAGAAAGTACATTGCAGCTCACAAGGCCGGCGGCGTTCAATACAGCAATAGAGACGAGCATATGTTGTTCGGGGTGCAGGGTGAGCGAGGTGTGCATTCGGCTTCGACAGTGGACGATGGAGGTGATGGAGGCGGTCATGGAATGGGAGGTGATGGGGGTGGCGGAGGAGGAGGTGATGGAGGAGGTGGTGGCGGCGGCGGCTCAGGAGGGGATTGAACGACGAGAGAAATATCAAGGGTGGAGGGCTGTTGTGGTGAGTCGAGGCAGTAATTTTTCGATCTCTGACACTATCATCGTTCTTGATTCGGGTTCGTTGACTCTGTAGCCCAGCACTTCCTGCGCACGATTCACTATAACGATGCATACACTACTCTTCAAGGTCATAAATGCCCGCATATAAAGCTCGTGACGTCTCTTACCAATGTCTCCATCTACCACACACACTTCTCATCTAAAAATCTCATCAACGACATCATCATGTGTCGTATTATCCTCGGAAAACTTAACAAAGTAAGCAAATATACAACAACCACAAATGCCAATACAAACTCCACTTTACCAAACAGGTATCGAACTGCAGGTAAGGGTAGTGGTAGAGTTGCAGGTGGAGGTGAAGTTACCGGTCGCTACGCATACGAGAACTCATATACCCCGAACTACGAGGCGTATGGAGAGGGCTATTGTGGAGGCCGACATTCGTCCGGAGGAGGTGATAGCTGCGGTGGAGGCGGCTGTGACTCAGAAGGTAGAGGTGGCGGAGGTGGTGGGGACTAAATTTGCGAATTAAGTGTGCCAATACAAACTCCACAATCATAGTCATCTTCAAGTGTTCATGTGCTCTTTAAACCACTAATCGCAACTTCGACCTTCACATTGTGCCCTTGAAGTTCTGGGTCCTTATGTATAAAACATCTCCAGCTATCGGCCTTTTCAATCATCATCTCGCCAACAACTGTACAGCACCTAAAACTAACTCACAAACAAATCAAAACAAGCAACATGAGCATCTTCCTAACATGGAAATACCCACGCCAACCCACTTGCGGCGAACCCGAACCTTCGAACTGCGGGCCAGCTCAACACCATCATCGATACTGGTGGCTATCAAAAGCGGTATCACCCAAGAGAGGATCAGTCTTACAAGTGCGATGGGCCAGGAACAACACATCCACCGCGAGCTCAGGAGGGCGGCTTGGAAGTACCGGAGACGGAGGAGGATGCGCGGATGGTGGCGGCGGAGGTGGTGGTGATGGAGGAGCTGGATGAGGTAGAGGTGACTTTGGAAAGCAATATCGAGAAGCCTGTGGAGAGATGCAGATCGGTACAGCTTCATTATCATGATTAATACAGTGTAATTGGACTGATCTTTGGACAGTTCGATGATGGCCCTTACTCCCTCGAGGACAACTTTCGTCGGTCGTTTTCGTGACACAAAAATTGCTGTGAACGATCGCTCGTGTGTCGTGAAACGAATGCCATGCTGCTTTTTCTGTGACTATACAGCTATAAGTAAATTTAGGCTCTCTGGGGAAGGTCATACAACTGTTCGTCTAGCTGGTGCTCGTCATCGAGGCAATCGAGGAGACTGATGATTGAATACCCAGGTCCCTATCTGTTACCAGCGAAAACATTCATCGAAAGCTTCACATGACACCAGAAATTGACATGACACACGAAATACTGTCTTACTCACATTTGCTTCTGACTCTTCACCGCAATTGCACACTGATCACTTAATTCTCGTATCAAGCAGCAACCCACCTTCTCAGACTCGACAACCATCTTTCTACTAAGCAAAAGCCCCCGCTTGGACTCGTGATGGGATGCTCCTCAAGCAAACCTTCAGCTCCCATTGAACCCTCCTCACCTTCTGCAATGATACCTTTGCAACCCACTAAAATCAAATCCACCAGACCGCCGCCTTCAAAACCCGCGCGTGAGCCCAAAGCCAAATGGCTGAGGGACAGTAGCAAGGTACAATTCAGCAATCCGGATTGGCAAGGCAGAAGCGGAGGCACCGGGCATCATGATGGCGGAGAAAGTCCTCGCGATACGGGAGGACATTACTGAGGCAACGATGGTGGAGGTGGACATCATGGTGGAGGATTTTCTGCTGGAGATTCGGGGGGAGGAAGTGGTGGTTGTGGTGGAGATGGTGGAGGATGTTAAAGAGGGACGAGAACAAGGAGAGCAAGCGTCCAGATCGCGGACCAATTTTTTGGTCTTTTTTAACTACATATATGCGCCGGTTGCATTGAGGATTCCGCGCAGCAAATGCCTACCGTATGATTTGATGGGTATCCAATAATATCGTGACTCGACGCCTTTGTCATCTTATCATCCTAAAAGGATGTCCCTCTGTATTAAACACCCATAAGTCCAAACTCGCAGTATCGATATCAGTAAACGTCAACCACAAATATTTCAGCGTCTGAGCCGCCCAGTAGCTTTCTTGCTTATCGACCCAATTCTCCTCACCGCTTGTCGCCCACACATCAGCAAGCTGCGCATACCCGTATGGCGCTTTGCAATGTTCTTCAATAGCTGTGAAAGCTTCCCACGCCCAGTTGCGATATCGCTGTTCGCCCGTGATGCGCCATGCATAGAAGAGTGACTCGACATATTCGGGCCGGCCTTTGTACGCGGGCTCGGTAGCCCAGATGCCGGTTCTAGTCCATTCTTCCTGTTGTCGCTCGGATGTGGGGGAGAAGAGAGGCTCGTCGTAGCTGACTTTGGGTGTCCAGGACCATGCTTCGGGGCCGATGTGCGTGGGTGTGGAAGTGTATACGTGTCGGCAGCCTTCGAGTAGCGCGAGGGCAAAGGTGCGAAGAGAGGGTTGCTGGTAGTACTTTGAAGCTAGCAGGAGCGTGCCCGGTGCAAAGCATGCAAGATGACCTTGGTGGTTCTGATATCGCTTATCGTCCTGCCGCCCGATGAATAGGTGCTGCATTATGTGTTCTGTGGCGGGTGCTGAGCGGGAGCTGAGCTGCTTGCGCAAGGAGTATGCGGAGTCGAGGAATCGCTTTTTGTATAGATCGAGGTGCGGATCGGTCGGAGGAGCTAGTAAAGTTATCTTGAGGAGGTATTCATAGTACGAGTCGTGTCCACCATCCCAGTGCCTTGAGCGCGCGACTGGAGAGCCAGTCATGATATCGATGGGAGCATCGACCATTCCTGGCCAAGGCGTCGCCCAGTTTGACCACACAAGAGGCGCCCATGCCAGCGTGGAGTTCTTGGTGTAGACTGGGTCGCCGGTCATGCGGGTCAATACGCGGTTCTCGAGGATTGATGAGCCAGCCCGGGCAGGTCCAATGACTGGATGGTCGTACGGCCGCTTGTTTGGGTCTTCACTGAAGACGAAAGTAGGACTCGGCTCGCCTTGTTCTGTATCAAAGTCCACGCGTGGCCAGGGCAAGCCAGAAGGCGTATCGTATGCCGGAGCGAGCTTCTCTGCCAAAGTGACCGCATGCTCCAGTATCAAATCGCGAGCTTCCTCATGCAGAACGTGTTCCGGTATCAGGCCAGCGTCGTATAAATCCACAATTGACAGCATCCCGCCCAGATATCGTGTCGTCGTGTGAAAAGGGTCCACGAGGCCGGCGGCTTCGGTGAAGTCTACGCCAAGAATGTGTTCAATCGAATGCGATAGTTCATCCCACAAGCCCATGAGCGCCAACGTGCTTGCCGAGTCCACTATGAAAGCGCCCCAGCCGTTTCTCGACGAATAGTTGCCTCCAGATACAGGCAGTACATCATCGGAACCCCATGCGCTCTCGCGATACTTCTGGAAAGTATACTTCATCGCATCTCGCACTTTTCCCGCCCTTGCATCCTGTGCCTTCCCAGTCCCGTTCCAGTGTGCATTTTGTATGGTCGCGCCCAGATGCGCCGTGAATGGTAGGTGGACAGTTGGGTTTTGAAACTCCTTGATGATCAGATAGAAGGTTATGACGAGGACGGCAGCAAGAAGCTTGAACGAGGACTCTGGATTCCTCTCGAACTTTGATTTGCCCCAGCGGCGGAAGCTGGGCATACTTGGTGCGTGTACGGGGCCACAACGGTGGGCGAGCGAGCTCAGGTCGTGAGTTGGGGTAAACGCGGCATTTGTTCCATGTGCGGAGATGTGGAGGTTCTAGTAGCCGGCAATATCACGCGATCATGCTAGTAAGGGCTGGAAAGGGCTATGAAGACGCTGGATGCCATTCGAGGGTAGCTGCTCTATGTTGAACGCAACGTCGCAATTGTGTGCCTGGCATCTCGGTCAGCCTTGGCGTCTCGTCATCCCGAGGCTTGTTCCTTCCCCGGATTTTATTCCACAACCACGTCGACACCACGCAGCACACACTGCATTTCCACCATGGCTATATGGCAGTAAGTACGTACTAGTATCTCAATTGCAGCTATGTTGACATGTTCTGCAGGTGGTATAGAGCGATTACGCCCAAGACCCGCATCATGATTGGCGTCGGGGTCATGGCCTACGCCGGTGCTGGCCTCTTTCTCTCCGATAAAGCAGAGGAGAAGTTCGGCCTCACACCTACCGAGAAGGACATGGCCGACCTACGCGAATCGCTGCCCAAAATCTCCACGGTCGACAGGAAGGAGCGATGAACGGCCACGAACCATTGGGACACAAGATCAAACTAGTGTGGACAGCAAAGAACAGCGACGGAAGCTGTGAAGATACCGGTGATTTCGCATCCCCCTCCAGGCGGATGAATTTCGATTTTGCGAAAGCAAGCGTCCAGGTCTCCTTCCATGTGGCCTTAGTCGCAGGCTATCGAAAGACCACTTCACGCATACGACTGCCTGTTGGAAAGCTGAAAACACCAGCAATCGCCGCGAAGCGTAGCTAGCAGCCTCCAAAGCTAAGTGACGAGATTACATCCGTGGCGTTGTTCACATGCTCTCGATCACAAATGAAGTCGACATGTTTCGCTGCGCGATTTTGAACACAAATGTCTCGCTATACTCTGTAGAATGAAGTTCTATGGTCGCAGCCTTTGCAGCTCAGAAAGTTCGTGAACTTATTGAGCAAGCGCATGCCGGGCGCCACCATGTAGCTGATTCATCGCTTACCGAGTCCTGCAACACCAGCTTCTCCGAGCTCAGCCTTGGTAGTTCCAACACAATCCAGTCCTTGCAACGTTGACTCGTACTGTTTCGTCTATCAAAAACCCCAGGTTGCCTGCGCCTGACTGCTCATGGACGATTTGTAAAATTCTGTTCGTAACGGAGGGTTACATGTGAGGTACGAAGGTGATGGAACGAATCCGACGGCCTACTTCTCCGATGCCAATATCAGCAAACGAGAGTCCTGTGACCCTCAAGACTTCCATCCTCAACGAGCTGCCATTGTTAAATGAGGCAACGGCAAATGATGTCCAGCTGGATGATCAATTTCACTCGTCATCCCCAACGTCTTATCCTAGCACACTAGAAAGCACGACAGGAAGTTTGGCCAGCTCAGCAACAGGGTACACCCGCGGACCCCCGTTCAAGGATAGCATGCATACTATGTAGGAGAAGAAGAGTACCACAACCAAGCGCATTGGTCGAATACCTAAAGCGTGTGGAGGAAGTTAGACATGGCCGGAAATTCTTTAAGTCGACGCCTAATGACTCATATCCTACTTACGCATACGGAACTGGAACAACTGGAACCCAACAATCGTTTGTAGGCGTTGGCCCGAGAGAGATGATGCCTGGGGATATGGCGTGCATCCTGCTCGGCTATTCGGTGCCTGTCATTCTACAACCATCCCACAAAGATGTAACTGGCGGCAAAAGGCAGCTTATCAAACTAATTGGCCAGGCATATCTTCATGACCACATGGAGGGAGAAGCCCTAGCTGGATTGGGGAGGGAAGAAGTGAAAAGAAAATCGGTCAAATTCATGATCTATTGAGTTTGCGCATAGTCCGATGGGCTACTAAATGCCTTCAAGACAACCAGGCCTCCACCTTCGCCATCTCATGGTTGCCATTGTGCAGAGCTTCTCCGCGCCATTTCCCGACAAGCTGTCAAATGGTCTCGGTCGCGTTGCTAAGCTCAGCTACCATGATGACCGAGTCTGGATTGTGACTGTAAGCTACTTTCGAGCAACAAAATGCGCTGCATTGGCGATGCTACCAGGAATATCAGTGCCCGTGATCAGCTGTGGTCCGACAGAAACTTCCGACATGGCTCACTCAGGCCATTTCCTTCGATGGTAAGACTTCTCCGCCGCCCTCCATGACATCGATCAGAATCTTCCCAGCAACGGAGCCCTTCTTATGTCTTACGAATGCTTCCGGTACCTGCTCGAAAGAGAATGTCGAGTCGATGGCTGCCCTCACTTTTCCCTCTCCCATCCACACTGCGATCTGTGCCAGGTCTTTATGCACGTTTGTCGCGATGATCGGAGTCCATTTGGTCTTCGATCCTCCGAGCCAGGACGGGCGCATCGAGCCGGAATACATGTTGACAGCGGACGCAGCGTTGATACTGCCACCTACTGAGGCGAAGTGCCGCTTCTTTCCCGGCACCATGATCTGGTCGCAAAGCGTGTACAGCTCAGGAGGCGACCCGCCAATTGCGTCTACAACGTGCGCAAAGACGTGGCCTCTTTTCTGCAGCGCCTTGAGAACGTCCTCACGCTTGTAGTCAATCACATCGTCAGCACCGAGATCTGAGCAAAGGCGGATCTTCTCCGTAGAACACGTGACCGTGACACTGCATCCCAGCGCCCTGGCAATCTGAATGCCAAACGTGCCAACGCCACCAGAGCCACCGTTGATCAGGACCCGATCACCGGGCTCAACAAACGGCGCGAGGCTCTGGTACGCAGCTAGGGCACAAGTGCCGGCGGTACCTGCTTGGCGCGGTGACACTCCTTGCGGTAGCACCGCCACGCCTTCGACTGGCGCGACGATGTATTCAGCAAGTGAGCCCTGCTTCATCGGATCCATGCGCCCGAATACCACGTCGCCGGGCTTCACGTCCGTGACCTTGCGGCCCACGGCGACGACATGCCCGCCGTAGTCGTAGCCCGGCGTGTTGGGATACGAGACACCCAGCACCTTGGATACGCCGCCTAGCTCGACGGGATACCAGTCGCCTTTATAGATGCTAGATGAGACGACGCGGATGAGAAGGCTGTTCTTGTCGAGATGGTCTGCAGTGGGCCGCGGGATGGTGACGAGTTCGAGGTTGGCAGTGATGTTTCCTGGGGCGGTGATGCGCCAGGTTCTGCAGGTGGTGGTGTCGGAGGACATGGCAACAAGCGGATGTTTGATGGAGAAGATTAAGAGATATGCTATCTTGTGTCCCAATGTCGAGATTCAGGATGTTGTGATACTAACAAAAGATATCGTCGTCTGATACATCATCATCCAACTTGCGCAACACATCTTGTATATCCAACTCACACAACATGCTTCTTACTCGTACCTCTCCCTCGCCCACCCCTCTCATCAGGCAGACTTGTCCTATACACCTCTCATCATTCCCTAAGAACCACCGTCTCCACAGGTTGCTCAGCCACATGGGCCCCCAAGCACTCTCCCGACGCTTTCCGTCGACCAAAATTTATGTAATAACGCCGGTGTTGTAGAGTTAGCACCTGATGTGAAACGAGGCCAGGACGTGCAGTTGTCTTGTGTGCGAAAGCGGTGTGGCTGAGAGCTGACTAGATTAGTGCCCGTTGAATGTGCTCAAGTATGGTGGCCTGAATCGAGCCTCAAGGAGAAATGCCACTACGGGCTGCGATCGGGTAAGGGCAAGGCTTCGGGAGATGACTAGCTAGTGTTGTCGAGTAGGGCACTATTCAGCTGCAAAACTTCAAGCCTCGCAGAGACAGGTGTGGCCATGACAAGCGTATGCTTACGAAGAAACAGGTGTCATTGTTTGGTGTATAATAACTAGAAACTCGTGCGCACAAACTATATTGCAATCAATTTCATGAAAGGAATATGCTGTAGCTGATTTTGAATTTGTATGATGCACTCCCTTCTACAATTTCTATTACACCGTCCCCTCCAAGCCTGACTTGAACAGCGCCCTTCGTACGCATTAGAGCATATCGCCCATGCTAGAGTAGTAACATTAAATCTTCGTCACTCTGGATTTAGACACGTTAGCGTTGTCTGGGCCTTCGAAAGTCAGTCTCGTACACACTTGCGTGGGCAGATTTATGTAGGGTCGCTATGTCAACTGGTACCTCAGGCAGAAGCGAGACTCTAATCCTGGCTGATATAACCCCGCACTTCTTCTCATAGGTCACATGGTTGTATGAGTCGCCACTATGCTTCACCGGTATTCTTAGATTCTTGAATAAAACCCCCGACTCAGCCTTGTAGCATTTCTTAACCTCTCACAACTGTACCACTAATTTCTTCACTTGAACAAACAAGAACATGACTAGGCCACGAAGTGCTTTTCCATATCAGCCTCTCTCCCAGCCCCTCTCCAAGCCTTTCCGTGGGGGATTTGAAACTCGACTAGTACGCCTACATCCAGGTGCCTTCGATGATTGCGTATATTGCACAATTTACCATGCCAATATCCTGGAAAGGCAACCCCAAACAGAGTATACTGCATTGTCATACGTATGGGGCGATGCTACGAGAACAAAACCTATCCAACTTGGTTACCATCAGCTCCCCACAGCTGAACCTCCTCATGGACGGGTATCAGCTACGTCCCCAGGGATGGGTTGCTACGAATCGTTCCAAGTAACGACAAATCTAGAGAGTGCATTACGACATCTACGAAAGCGCGCTTCAGAGCGTATACTTTGGGTCGATGCCATCTGTATCAACCAGTCTGATTGGGAAGAACGTCTGTCGCAAGTGGAAGGGATGGCGGCTGTGTACCAAAATGCCGTTAAGGTACGCATTTGGCTAGGTTCTATCAATGATGTATCCGTTTCAACGGCCAATTTACAAGAGGAACTTGAAAATGTTCAATCAAGACAAGTTCCAATACCCGGAGAATCCTCGCAGCCTGTCTTGTCTCCAGAAGAGGATACAGGAGCAGTCTCGGGAAGAAGAAGAAAGGCCGTTGAGACAGTACTACTTGCAGCAAGGGACTACATCATGGACGAAGGCCATCTGTCCCGCCAGGAGACAGGAGATAACTGGTTTCCTGATGAGTTAGCATTTCTCGGAATACAAATGATAGCTTCGCGGCCCTGGTGGCGACGAGTTTGGGTCATTCAGGAAGCCACACTTCCAAAACAAGATCCAGTCATGCAATGCGGCCGAATTGAAATCAAATATCGCAGGTTTCTCGAGTCGGCTAAACATTGCATGTTTCAAAATGCGCCGTCAGAGCTTTCCAGAACCCAAATATCCCTCACTGTCCACGGGATGTTTGATGATGGACACAACCCGCTCGAGGTGTCGCTTGCGAATCGTCTGCTTGCATACCTGAGCTGCATGAGTGGAAATTTCGAAGTGACTGACCCTAAGGATAGGATAAATGGAGTGCATGGTTTCCTCCGTATGTGCGGTTGCCATGACAACATTTTCTTCTATATTTTCTTTCTCATGGCAAGAGGCAAGTGCGAACAGAGCCTTGCTGAATACTTCCATCGTGTTGCGATTTGGATACTTTTTGATCCTCAGCCTAAATCATACCCACTTCGAATCTTAGAAAGTGGGCCCAGCAATGTTGAGGGACTACCATCGTGGGTTCCAATGTGGGAATCGAAAAAATGGATTGGAAGGGATAAAAACCACGGAGCACCAGAAAGTAAGTATGATATCCTTGCTCAAGGTACTGCAATGGGAAAGATATATCGCCGATCGACAATTAGTGTTTGCGATCGATGTACTGCGATGTACGAAAAGAAGTGGGGGGCGCCGAAAAGTATGTTTGATATCACTGTCAGATGTACTGAAATAAGAATTCGGAATGCGTTGGCGCTGGGACGAGTGATCACCACAGTGGAAGTTCACCCAGTACAAAGAAAGAATGACGTGAATACGCTACGAAAAGCCATTGTCGAGGTCGAGCAGAGGATTGTAGCAGCTCTCAGATCTTTGAACATACCTCATGCTGGTACGAAAACACATATCAAGAGATTTCGGGATTTTGTCCGTCTCAATTTTTGGGACGTTGATGCAGTAGATGGTTCTGACCCATCTAATCATTGCACGACATTGGAAGATTTTCTGCAATCTAAAAGGAAATCGAGCAACAGAAAAGGGCATCGGCGCGATCGCAAGGTTTCGGCTCATCGAACAGATCCCAGCATTTTGAGTCCCTGTTCGATTGAGAAACTAGGTAGCTTCTTTGGGCATGTGAGACATCTTGTCATTGGATCAAATATCGTCGGGCACATGTTCGAGGAATCGTTACCTTCCTGGCAGTGTGGTGACAGGCTGTATCTCATACCTGAGTGCCGCTGGGTCCTCGGTCTTCGACGCAGTGGCATTGGATACCGGTATATGTATAGGGTGTTCGTCTCTGACTTGGAGTGGCAACAACGCAAGCAGCAGTTCGATGGCAGAGGTATTTATGAGAATATCGTTCTTGTATAATGACAATATACTGTTCTCTTGAACAATTCCCTGCACACCTCCACTTGAATCGCATGCCATCACATCGCATCGTCGCCTGCCTGCCCAACTACATGCAGAATTCTCTTTTCCAACCATATCTACATATTATCGCCCTCCAAAGATATCTGTGCTCCCTACTAGTAATAGCAAGTCGACGTACCATCTTATATAAGGGCTGCGTCTCCCTATGACATGCAGGGTAACAGCTGCGCTTTTGACATGCCCCAGACTATATGTATTATCTCACAAAGTCCTTACGAACTGCCAGCAGACGAATTGCCAGACCAGAAACAGCCGCGACAGAACGATTGATCGGCAGCATCTGGAAGACTCCCCATGTTAAATATAGGATGTTGCTATACTTATGATGTATCAGCTACAGAGTTGAAGAACATCTATTAGCAGTTCATACGCCCCATTAGCGCGAGTTCGACTGCCCGCAAAGAAAAGCGTTCACTATGCACACATTGACCTGAACTATTCAACACATGATTCAAAATCTTAAATATACACTGTCTAACACAAATAAACGCAACTCCATAGTTGAACTCTTACCTTTCTTTACAAACACGTGCGATTTACGGTTCGGCAAATGCATCGTCGTCATCGTCATCAAGTGTAAACGCCTCTACCATCATATCCCTGATGAACCTCGGGCCTCTTGTACATTGCCTCTTCCCATCCCTGACTATGTAGTCTCTGCCCTCCCTGAATATCCCAGGAGTGTTGATCCAAAAGCTGAGGCAGGTAGCATCATCTTCCTTCTCAAACCTCCCGCCCTCGTTCAAGAACAGGAGAGCGCGGTAGGTCATCATATCGTTGTCCCTAGCCCGCGGGTCCGCTCTGATGTCGTCCGTCAGGTTGTTCTCGACTACCTTGTCGTCGCAGGTAACCCAGAGCGACGTTGTTTTTGCTTTCTTTGGATCGCGTCCATGTTCGCCGCCGTCGTGGTCGCGCTTTTTGGATTTGTATTGTTGGATGTAAGTGAGTGTCTCGGGCTCGTAGTGGCGCATGAGCATGTATTTGATCCTACTGGCTCCGAGTCTGTCTTTTTCTTGGCCTGTGTTGAATACTGCGGTGTCAAAGACCCACACGTTTTCAAAGTCGGCGTCTGGCTCGCTTAAGAAGGTTTTTTTGTACTTCATGTGAAGCACTGCTTTGCTGGAAATAGAGCTGTGCCTTGCTTTGTCCGTCTTCGATTTGTCCAAAGTGCTTTTATTGCCTTTCAGGTTCAACCATTGGGTCAGTGTTTTGTCATCCATGTGAGCAAAGTCGGGTAACTTGGTAGTGTTTCTGGGTACACCTGTCTTGGGTACTGTGGGTGACTTCCAGGCCTTTGGGTCGTTGCGGGGAATGTCATATATGATGCCATCAATTTCCAACCGGGTCGTGAGTGCCGAGTCTTTGGTACCCTTTGCACGATTGGCCTCTTCAATTTTAAGGTATCTAACATGCTCAGCAAATTGGGCTAGAGACACAATCCCTCGAGGCAGTGTGTTGTTCTTTTTTGCTTCCTCGTATTGTGCTCGGTATTCTTTGTCACTCGCCTTGTCTGGCTCTTCTTCATTTAGATTTTCATTCCCGTTGATCTGATTCAGAGCAGCCAGAAGCTGCTGCACTGTGATGTTTAGTCCCAGCATTTCCATCATTCGAGGATCGAGACAAAGAGGCAGCTCGTCCGCTGTCTTCGTACTCTCTTGCTGCGTGCGAATCATATCCTGTATTTTCTGACGAGTAGCTCTCGAGCTAAATCCTCTCTGGCCTCTAGAAAACCTCCCCGAGCCGCTGCCACGCTTCTTGAAGTGAGCATGCAGGTCTTCTAGTGCCCGGGGATGTTGGTAGACGTGGTTTAGACATGCAAACATGTGTGGCCCACATGCTCCAGAATCGTGTGCCGTGGTGTTGTCGCTATTTTGATGCGGTACCCATTTGAGCGTAGATGTTGTAAATCTACCGCGCTCGCGACCAAGAATTCGGTCATAGCCGCACAAAACTTTGCCAGCGGCTGTTCCGGCATTCAACATGTGGTTGATCGAGGCAACTCTTCTGCCATTCCGGGTCTTGTATTTAATGTCAAGTAGTCCATCGAACCACCTGGCAACTTCGGTTTCGGTGTCGATAATCATGAGACCCCAATGTGTACCGCTGTACTTGAGAACCCTGTCCGTTTCTTCACTGTCGTTCGACCTTGGCTCATCGGTTTCCGATTTTTCGTTTTCTCCTTCCTTGGCTGTCTTGCTCTTAACAGCGCCTCTCTCCGAAGCATTCTTGGGTTTTCCGGACTCTTCACTGACTGGCAAGCTTTCTTCTTCACCTACTTTAGGTTCGCCTTCCTTTGCCTGTTCTGAGGTATCCGTTGTTTCCTCCGGTGTTGAAGGAATACTCCTGTCTCCATCTTTATAGCCTTTCTTTGTCTTGTCGCCCTTTTTGCCATCATCTTTCATGGCGGTAGATGGAGCAGGAAGCATGCCATCATTACACGGCACAATAATCCACCGTTTGCCGCCAACCTGTAAGCTCTCTCTCAGAAGATCATCAGAAGCCTCAACCTTTCGCGCGCCAGACCCGATCACGCACAATTGAGTTGCGTCCCAGATTGGCAAGACAAAGCAATTCGATTTCTTTTTCATGTCTGTGAGAAGGGACAGCGACAGATCGATGCTTTCATCCAAGAACCAAGCACGTGGTCCTGAGGTATGAAGAAGTTCCAGGAACTCGCCAATCTTGATGGCTGAGGTCTTTCGGAGGATCTCCAAATCTTGCTTGGTTTCATATTCGAGGTAGGTTGTTTTGTTCAGCCATTTGTCGACGGTCTCCTTCTTCGTCGGTGGTCTTTCAGATGGCCCGCTAGCCGGAACGTCAGACATGATGGATGCGTTGATTTTGAGGGTTTAGGTGTGTGCAGATGGTGCTAGTTTCGAGTCGTAAGATGATAGTCTTGACGGCGACGGTGCAGCGCATCGGCTGCCATGTGTCAACTTAAGGTAATGTACACGTGGGGGTATTGGGGACAAAGAAATAGAAGAAGCGTATCTCAGAGTGATATCGAAAGCAGAAACATACTTTGACAAAGACTGCTCGGCTATTTGGGGCTAGGTGTCGCCTTTATGTACATGATAAGTGTGCTCAAAGGATGGCCCCGACCATGTGGTGTAAGCTCGCTCTGCAACGGAATGCGATATACCGAATACTGTCCATCCGACTTTAACTATATATCAACATGAGACTCGGTATCCATTTTCCAATATCGTTGCGCTGATGTCCAGGAATAATCTTTTGCTCCCCAGTAGGCAGGCTACGCGATGTCAAGTCTCGCACAAAGCAAGGTGTCCGACAATAGAACCATGCGTACTTTTCCGAGACAAAGGCTGTAACGTCTGATCGTGCCACAATACATCTCTTTCTGATCTGTAAGAACAAAGGAAGAAACATAACCAAACAGATGGCACCCCAACTCATCGTTCAATTACGAATGTCTGGTTGCCGCTGGGAGCGAGAATCTTTCAAAATCAGAGACGCGTATTCTCCCTTTGTAGAGCCCCAGCTTCAAGGAAATCGAACTGAATTTGCTACCACTCCTACAGTCTCCAAATCACTCTTTCGCATCCTCGACTTCCTCCGCCCCTTTCCAACTCTCCGGCCACTTCGCTCGATTTCCACTATAATCCGAACACGGGCCTCTTCGTACTGGTTGCGCGCGTGCGGGTAATGTTAGAATTTGCATGAATGCGAACTGTAGCGACCGCAAGCAGCTCGCATTACCTCGCCACAGTTCCACGTGGTCAGGTGGTGTTCTCAAGCGTCGTGGTAGTGCCGCTCAGGTGGTCGCCCTGACGACGGGCAGCAAAACCTTGGCGTGCCATATTTGCGCTTGACACACCGCCTGGCCTGGTCCACGCTCAACGTACCCCAAGCAGCCCCCTCGACCGCAAAATACACCTCACCTCACTGTCACCACCGAGTTTTGGATATCAAAAGACCCCATCCACCACCCACCTTCCCTACACACAAAGAAACAAGCACAATGGTACGTCGTCTCCTTTCTTTCGCGCGCAAATCCCACGGCCAACCCCGCGCCCTCCGATTCCGATCGTTGGTTGGTTGGCAACGGCAGGGACGACGGGCGCTGGCAACACAAACAACATTCCCATTTGCCTCGCCTTGTGTCACCTCGCCTGCTTCAACCGCGCAACTTCTTCTTTGACTCGACAACACTCCGCACCGCACACCGTCGCATTCAAAGAACAGCCATGGATAACACCGCCCAGGCCTCCACAAACTACCGCGAAGCATTCCAGCTCTTCGACAAGCGCGGAAACGGCCGCGTCGACCGCTCCGCCCTCGGCGACTTGCTGCGCGCATGCGGCCAGAACCCAACGCTCGCTGAGATCACCGACCTCGAGCGCGGCGTAGGCGCAGACTGTACGTCCATGCCCATACCATCTACCTCCGCTCCGTGCATCACTAACGCCCCGCAGTCGATTTCGAGACCTTCAGCAAGATCCTCAACCGGCCCGGCGGGTTCCGCGAGCCCTTCGACATCGAGGAGTACATCCGCGGCTTCCAGGTGTTTGACAAGGACCGCTCGGGCTTCGTCGGCAAGGGCCAGATCAAGTACATCCTGACGAATCTGGGCGAGAAGATGAGCGAGGAGGAGGTGGATGAGCTGTTCAAGAGCACGATTGATGCGAGCAATAATGAGGTGGATTACAGGGAGTTTGTCAAGACGATTGCGGAGAACTAGAGGGGAGCGGATTTTCTTTCGATTCACACTCTTCGCATCATATCACGACTCGGCATGCATACATGATATGAGTCTCTTCGGGTTTTGGGGGCATGCTGGGTATATCGGCGTTGGAAATGGTCATGGGCCTGTCGTGTTTCGCAGGCAGAAAGGGGTGATGTGCATATAGTCACTAAGCACAATCGCAGACATCAACTTCACACACGTAAACTACCCGCACATGTCAAAGTGAAAAGATGCATTCAGCAGATAGAGTCGTGTTTTGATGAAACAGGGATATAGATTCTGTTTTTTGTATCCAAACTGTGCGACGCTTGTTTGTCTATGATAACATGTAGGCTCTTCTAGGAAGCGTGAAAAGCCCTGCGCATTCGCCAATGTGGGGTATCGTGATGTATGAAAAGGGAAAACCTGTGCCATGCCATGCCATGCCATGCCGCTCCTCCTCTTGAACCCGGAAAGAAAAGAAAAGAAAAGAAAAAGAAACAAGCCAATAAACGCCCAAGCCGATCCTCATAAGTAAACATCGGGACGTGAACTCAACACCGGGTGGCGGGGACCCTTACGCCTTCACCTCCGTAACCCCCACCTTCTCCATGCCCTTCTCGCCCTCCGCACTCCCCTGCCGGCCCAACACCATCTCCCTCGTCGTCATGAACCCGCCGGGCAGCAAGAATACATAGTCCTCCCTGCGCCCGCTCTTCTCCACGCTGAACTGCTGCCAATCCAACTGATACCCGACGACCAAGCTACACCGTCCACAGCGTTGAAGATACCTCTTCTCAAACCCGGTATCACTCCGGATGATCTCGGCGCTCTTGTCGATGCGCGTGGACAGCAGCAGGCCGTAGTGGTCGCTGGGGGCGGAGGACTTTGTGGGCGCGGGAGGGAGGGGCATTATGTGTGCTTTGTCGAATGTGTGAGAGCGGGAGGGGAGGGAGGGCAGCGGGGTTGTTGTTGCGAGCAGCAGGTGTGAGCAGAGGCAGTGGTAGGTGTAGACTGTGTTGCTCGCTTGCAGGGAGATTTTCTCCTCGGGTGTGGGGGAGGGCATGGCGAAGTAGGCGCGGGAGGAGGCGACGAGGTCCATGGTTGGCGATGTGTGGTGTGGTAAAGCGTTGGTGTTGTGGTGGTGGAGTGTTTGGTGGTAAGTTTATAGTGGGCGGCGGGTGTTTATTTTGTTGAGTATGTATGCGGGATGATGCGCTCAGCGGGGGGTGTGTGAGACGGAGATGATCAACACAGGTGATGTAGGATCGGGACTCCGAGTATCTGATATCCAACGGCTTGACCGGCTTGCCGCGTGGCTATATGTATATGTAATCGGCAGAGTGGGAGATGTTGTTGGCCGGTTCCCGCTGAGTGTGACGGACTCGGAGCTCTTATACTGGCGCCGATGTGTCAGGGTCCAGTACAGGGCGCTTTGACTCAAGCCGATCCTCTTCGAAGCCGGAAGAGTAATAGGAATGTGGAGCGGGAATCCTCTCGACGTGTCTGGGATGGGTCGCGCGCCAAGCAATCTCTACAGTAGCGGCGTAATACGACACGGTGGAGGGCAATTTGTTTTGAAAGAGGAGTTGCTTCGATGAAACCCAATACTCCAGCCAAGCACTACTCTCACGGACTCGGCGGACCTGTGCTGTGGAATGGTGGACAGAGCTAAAGCGAAAACACTAACGCGGTTGGTAGGCCAAAAGGTCCACAAGACGCTCCACTAAAGCAACAAGTATTTGATAAGGGATTTGAAGGCTGGCAGGTCAACAAAACACCGTGGAGCTGTCGAGGAGCTCGGGTTTATAACGAGCGCGCCGGGCTTGTGAGCCTGGGGTAAGAGTATTACGCCGGCGGGAGGTGTTGCGCCATGGCACTGCCAACCCCACGATGTGTCCCCACGGTGTTGGAGTGGTCAGAACGGCACACGCGAATGAATTTGCAAGGAAACACCACGCGGAAGGCTATGCCGCCAGCGCATGTGACACGGCCAAATTAGGGTCCAAGTCTGCCCCCGGCCAGACCAGCACATCGCGTAAAGCTGCCACACGCCGACGCATGGAAGCCTCGCTGGAAACTTCCGTTTCAGCGGTGTCGGAAACACGACCCGCCCCGAGTCTGACCTGCTACCCGCCAAACGCCCTCCAGCAGCTGTGATTGTCGCATACCGCCCTTGGCAATTTCATTCAAGCTGCATTTGAGTTTCTTGTCGTTTTGCTGGGCAACAAGGGAGACGCAAGCATGCCGCTCACCAAGGATGTTATCAAGTTTGGCTCCTTTGTCGTGACCTCGCAGGTGCGTCCATTCTCACATGCCATTGGACGTGCCAGATATCAGGAGCCTGCACGTGATGGAGGCTGTTCAATAACTCCAAGTATGTGTCTAACGGAGAGCGTACTGCTAGGTCTTCCACCTATCGCGCCTATCTTTTGCGATAGTCAACCTCAAGCCTCTGCTCCCGGGTCACGTCCTTGTGTCGCCGCGCCGGGTTGTGCCGCGCTTCAATGATCTGTCCGCTGCGGAGGTGCAGGACTTGTTCTTGACTGTGCAGCGCGTGTCGCGCATGGTCGAGCGTGTGTTTGGTGCGTCGTCGCTCAATATCGCCATTCAGGATGGTGTCGATGCGGGGCAGAGCGTACCACACGTCCATGCGCATATCATACCGCGGAAGAAGGACGATCTAGAAGAGCAGGGCGGCACAGATGCCATTTACCAGATGATGGAGGGCGAGGATGCAGACCTGAACAAGCAGCTCCAGGAGAAAGAGCGGGCAGCCAGAGCGGAGCTCGCGGAGGACGAGAAGAAGGGTAAGTTCCCTGCCGTCGACAACGACAGCCGCAAGCCCCGAAGCGACGAGGAGATGCAGAATGAAGCAGAATGGCTTGCACAAGAGATGGCCAAGGACGAGCAGATTGCTTGAACATCCTGCGACGCCCATCCGACACGACTCGAGGGCATAAACGGTGTTTCCCCACCTGCACCTGTCCCAGCCAAGTCAGTCACGATTTGTTTCTCCATCAACCCCAGGCCAGACTCTTCCGCATCCCCGTGACAAGGCTGGCGATAGTACACCAATATCTGCACGCAGACACGCGTGGTGTGGGGTGCATAACACCCTCTAGACCGAAACGTCATCTGCAGCGACACTGCACAACAATACTTCACAAATTTTGTCCGTCGTGAAGGGGGTATAGATCATCAAGCAACAATACAAGTTATTGCCTCCAGCTCTTGGCTCGACTTGGTGTTTCTTATGCTGCTGGGCGTGTGTGTTGTGCAGGGTAAAGATCCCCAGATCTTTGGTGCCGGGTGTTCCCTTTCAGGCAGAATGGCATCATGGGGTGAGAATGCGCTAATTGTACTGCTGCTACGCATGTGTGCGATCGACTATAACCAAAGGGCTACCGATGTCGGGTTCTGCCAATTTGAACAGACATGACACTGGGTCGGCAATCGGCAGAATGTTTGCTTCCATACTATTGACTACAAATGGTGAGCTTCCACGAGGCGGATCATTGTCTGACTATCTGGCGCACACGAGTGAAAATGGAGGCAAGCAGGTGACTGACCGCACGCTGTAAATTGTAGCTTTGGGATGTCATTGATTTCATTGCTGGCGAAGCCGTGTTGTTTTATGGATGGAGGCTTTGTGTTTGTCACTTCTCGTCATACCCGTCGCTAGCGCGAGGCTACCCAGGTAGTCTTCATCCCCAGTTGTAGGACTAGCACCTCGTAAGCTCCAACTTTTACTACCTGTCGCAGCTTCTCTCCGTCTTTCTCTTACTTGCTCCTCAGCCTCGCTAGCTGATAACTTGAGCGACGCGGTGCAGCGCGCCAGGACCTGCTCACTTGCGATCAGGCCCCCAAGGCACGCTGCTGCCTATCTTGATCACGACGCGGTGTTCACTGCGCCACCTCGCGCTAGGATACTTAAAACGCGTAGAAGCCGAGCAAATTAGTTACCGACAACGATACCAATCTAGCTCCAGGTTGTGAATGAGTCCTGCTACTTTGTTCCACCACAGATTCCAGAGTGGAAAGAAGAACACCCTCTGAACAACGACCTCAACTTTCAAGCGATGGACGACGAATTCAACCTCCAGGGTATGAACGGCCCGTTCCACATCGATGCACCACAGGCCCGCGAACACCCTCAGTCCAGCGGGTTAACTAATGAGTTCATTCGGGCTCCACGTAAGCAACTAGCCCAAAAGATAAGAGCAGTCGTCAAGAAGGAGAAAGAGGTAGCTCAGCTCGATGCTGAAGATTCGCCGTCGTATATTCGGCAAGGCCACTTCCGTTTGATGGACCTTCCGGCAGAACTACGTGTCTACATCTACGAATCCCTACTGCCACACAACAGCATCATCTCCTTTGATCGCAAGGCAAGCCCTCCGTATCTTAGCCGAAAAGGTACCACCCGACGTCTGGTAAGCAACGATCCGCCCCAATGGAGTGTTAAAACGACAAGCAAAGGACCTAGCACCTCCTTCCTAGCCCAACGAAGATCCCTCCAAGAATATGGAAAATTACCTCTCAAGAGACGGAGCGGAGTGCTACTTCGAAAGCCCGAACCGGCCCAGACCCAACTTTTCCTAGTTTCTAAAGCAGTTTCCACCGAGGCCAAAGGTACTCCCTTCCCGTTTGCCTAATCACTTCAACACTAACCCATCCCAGCAATCCTCTACGGCTCAAACACATATCTCTTCACCATCAACAGCCACCCACACCAGCCGTCCTCTCTACGCTCCCCTCAGATCTTCGGCGCATTTGGCTACAACGACCGCCAACTGCTGCTGCGCAACCTACGCAGCATCACCGTGGACGTCAGCATCAATGACAGCTCGCACTGGGACGTGAAGCGCCTGCGCACGCGTCTGGATTACTTCGTCGAGGTACTCAAACAGCACGCCGATGACGCAAATCAATCGTCGCTCCTCACACAACTCACCGTCTACATGGCGGACCGCTCGCACCTCCACTGGCGCATGCGCAACGTCGGCCCGCCCATGGCGTCTGAGAGACCCGAGATCGACAAGTATATGTTTGGGCTCGAGAGCCTTGTGGGTTTGACTGGGATCAAGGATGTTACTGTTGGTGGTGTACCGGAGTGGTATGCGAAGTGCTTGCAGCTGTGTGTGCAGGGCAGGGGGGGTGAGGTGAAGGAGACGGAATGGCCGTTGGTGAAGGTCAAGCACGCTAAGAAGAAGAAGGTCAAGTGGGTGTCGACAAGGCAGTGGTGGCAGCCAGTGTGGAATTGGAAGGAGTTCGCGGAGAGGAATGGGGTGGAGATGCCGGAGAATGTGGATAAGTACTGGATGGATCAGCCTTGAGGGGGGAGTGTGGCGGCGTTTGGATACGACGATACGCTTGAGTAATAATGGACAAGGGTAACTCATACGACGCGAGATATCATGAACTTCATATAAACATTGTAATCCTCCTCGCCCCCCTATCATACAC